>NC_136627.1:7098965-7318507 GCF_933228915.1 Telmatherina bonti | reverse complement strand
TATATATATATATATATATATATATATATACATATACATATATATATATATATATATGTATGTATATGTATATATATTTATATATACATATACATATATATATATATATATATATATATATATATATATATATATATATATATATATATATATACATATACATATATACATATACATATATACATATATGTATACATATACATATGCAAAAATGTAAGGAGTAGAAGTAGAAAGTCATCTGAAAAGTAATTACTCCTATAAAATATAGATACCCGAAATTTCTACTTAAGTAAGGTAACGAAATATTTGTACTTTGTTACTTGACACCTGTTACTGTGACCCAGATGTTTGCAGCTCTGCAGACTCTTTTCACTGATGTGTCCTGACGTCAGGAGCTGTTCAGGCAGCCTGCTACCACAGTTCGCTGCTCGGATTCTTTTTTCGACCACTTTTAGTAAATACAATGGCATCGAAGTCCCGTGCTGCTCAAACACGAAGGTTAAAGGTTTGCTTTCCGACAGAGCGAGGAGAGGTTCTGACTCCCGAGTTCTGACGAGTTGCTAATCCCGAGAAAATGAGATTTGCACTGGAAACACTGGCAGAAATGATGGTGTTAGGAGGCTTCTGCTTGTGTTTCTAATAGATCAGAAGAAGATCACAGCGTCTGATTACAGGACGGTAACAATGAATAAATGTTCTCTCTGATTTGCAGCTGAAGGATGACTTCGCCTCATATGACCAGTTGTAACTTCATGTGCTCCGTGCTGCTCTACCATTAGACCCAGTTTACTTTCCATGAATGATGTCATTAGTTACACGGCAGAGGATCTAAAAGTCATAAAGCTGGAAAAACAGTTATTGGTCTGAAAAATCTTGCTGTAAATATAAAATGAAAACCAGAAAACCTGGTGTGGAAATGTTTGTGTGAGCTGCTCTGATCAGTTTGTTTGTGTTTACTGGGACTGAAAACATCATATGGACATTACTGAGGATTAAAACCAGTCTGGTTCAGATGTTTGGAGGACTGGAGAGGCTGTTGTTTACTTGTTGCGTTGTTTACTTGTTGGGCCTGCTGTGTTGTTTACTTGTTGTTGTTGTTTACTTGTTGCATTGTTTACCTGTTGTGTTGTTTACTTGTTGGGCCTGCTGTGTTGTTTACTTGTTGTTGTTTAATTGTTGGGCCTGCTGTGTTGTTTACTTGTTGTGTTGTTTACTTGTTGCGTTGTTTACCTGTCGTGTTGTTTACCTGTTGTGTTGTTTACTTGTTGGGCCTGCTGTGTTGTTTACTTGTTGTGTTGTTTACTTGTTGCGTTGTTGTTGGGCCTGCTGGGTTGTTTACTTGCTTTGTTGTTTGCTTCTCGTGTTGTTTACCTGTCGTGTTGTTTACGTGTTGGGCCTGCTGTGTTGTTTACTTGTTGCGTTGTTGTTGGGCCTGCTGGGTTGTTTACTTGCTTTGTTGTTTGCTTCTCGTGTTGTTTACCTGTCGTGTTGTTTACGTGTTGGGCCTGCTGTGTTGTTTACTTGTTGCGTTGTTTACCTGTCGTGTTGTTTACCTGTCGTGTTGTTTACTTGTTGGGCCTGCTGTGTTGTTTACTTGCTTTGTTGTTTGCTTCTTGTGTTGTTTACCTGTCGTGTTGTTGTTGGGCCTGCTGGGTTGTTTACTTGCTTTGTTGTTTGCTTCTTGTGTTGTTTACCTGTCGTGTTGTTTACTTGTTGTGTTGTTTACTGGTTGGGCCTGCTTCAGATATTCAGTTCAGAATCCACTGACTGAATATGTAACGTCATCAGAACAGTCTGTGTGAAGGTGAAGCTCCGGCTGCAGACGTTTGTCCCAGTCTGGATCACAGCAGCTGATGGACGGTGAACATGTGATCATGTTTATGTGTGTGTGTGTGTGTGTGTGTGTGTGTTTTCTTTCAGCCCACCAGAACCGTGTGTCAGATATGGTGTTCTCCTTAGAGAGCGAGTGGGTGGTGAGTACCGGCCATGACAAGAGCGTGAGCTGGATGTGCACCCAGAGCGGCAGCATGTTGGGGAGACACTACTTCACAGCGTGGGCCTCCTGCCTGCAGTATCCTTCTCTGGCTGCTCAGGTTAGAGGCAGCAGCGACAGCCGCCGTGTGTTCAGGCCCTGACTCCTGCTTCAGATACGACCAGGAGACGCAGCACGCCTTCGTCGGGGATTTCTCCGGACAAATCACTCTGCTGAAGCTGGAGAAGCAGACGTACTCCACCGTCACCACGCTGAAGGGCCACGAAGGTAAGACGCTCTGTTTGAGGTGGAGGAAAGGTGGAGGCAGATCATCTATCCTTCCGTCCTTCTATCCGTCCATCTCAGTAGATGGTCAGTCTGTCCGTCTATTCGTCATTCCATCTAGCCTTCTGTTCATCCTTCCCTCCATCCATCTGTCCATCTGTCCATCCATCCATCCATCTGTCCCTCCGTCCATCCATCCATCCGTCTGTCCCTCCGCCCCTCCATCCATCCATCCATCCATCTCTCCCTCCTTCCATCCTTCTATCCATCCATCCATCTATCCATTTCTCCATCCTTTCATCCATCCATCCATCCATCCATCTGTCCCTCCGCCCTTCCATCCATCCATCCATCCATCTGTCCCTCCGCCCTTCCATCCATCCATCCATCCATCTGTCCCTCCGCCCCTCCATCCATCCATCCATCCATCTCTCCCTCCTTCCATCCTTCTATCCATCCATCCATCTATCCATTTCTCCATCCTTTCATCCATCCATCCATCCATCCATCTGTCCCTCCGCCCTCCGCCCTTCCATCCATCCATCCATCCATCTGTCCCTCCGCCCCTCCATCCATCCATCCATCCATCTGTCCCTCCGCCCTTCCATCCATCCATCCATCCATCTGTCCCTCCGCCCCTCCATCCATCCATCCGTCCATCTGTCTGTCCCTCCGCCCTTCCATCCATCCATCCATCCATCTGTCCCTCCGCCCTTCCATCCATCCATCCATCCATCTGTCCCTCCGCCCCTCCATCCATCCATCCGTCCATCTGTCTGTCCGTTCAACCATCCATCCATCTGTCCCTCCGCCCCTCCTTCCATCCATCCATCCGTCCGTCCGTCCGTTCAACCATCCATCCATCCATCTGCATGGTTTTAGAACAGTGAACTTCCTCTCTGCCCTCCCAGATCTGCTGAGTGGGTTGTGGGAGTTTGACACTCCTAAGTGTTCTGTGGGCTTGGAGTAGGCTTGTGACGGGGGTGTCCAGGTCTGGTCCTTCAGTCCTGCAGAGTTCAGATGTTTTGCTGCTCCAACAAACCTGATTCAAATGAAACGTCTCCCTCCAACAGCTTTTTGTCATGTTCTGCTGGTGCTTGTTGATGCATGAATCTGATTCAGGTGCTCTGTGTCAGGAAACATCTAAAACCAGCAGGGAAGCGAACTTTGGACACCCCCGGCTTTTGACCACATTCTTGGTGGAAGAGTTGTGGGTCTGGGTGCAGCATCTCTGCTGCAGTAGCTGTGCAGTAAAACTCTGTTCTTTTTAGGGTTCATGTTCAAATTATTCCGTTTGTCTCTGAGACATTGAATAGTTTCGCCTCTGAGCGCTTACATGTCCACATCCCGGCCGCTCACATCAGTTGACCTGCTGCTCCTGGATACGCCCAGGGCGGGACGGGAACTGAGAGAGGTTTGGCTCTTCGGCGGTGGAACTTGCTGCCACCGCGCCGTCCCGCCGTTAAATCTCTGCTGCCAACCCGCCTCTTCTCATCGGCTGCTCAGGAGTTTATTTCTTATGAACTTAACTTTATATATTGTCAAACCTGTTTGGATTTGATCTTGTTTACATCGTGTTATTATGTTTATACTCTTAAACTTATTTGATGTTGTATAAAAGTTTTTATATTTCCTCAGTGTTCAGCACGTTGGTCAGGAGCTGCTGTCTTTAAAGTGGTTCAAAGTTGTCTTGGCTTGTCGTGACTCCTCGGCACGTAGCGGCGCTGAACTCCTCCTGGACAGCGCCTCATCACCTGGTCTCCATGGAGATGTTGTCTCTCTGCTCTCAGTTCTGTTGTGCAGCCATCTCCTGCAGACATGGTCTCCCTCGTTGCTCTGGTTCTGGAGGAGTTCTGGGAGCATCCAGCTGTTCAGAAATTTGTTTTTTAAGCGGATGAGTTGGGAATGTTGTCCAGATCAAAACGGCAGGTTTGTTTCCAGGGTTCAGTGAAAACCGGCGGCGCACTGAGCAGCGTGCTGCTTCACTGGGAAACAAAGTGTTTTCCACACATGAAGCCAGGTTTGGTCCAGATGTGGCAGACATGTTGGGATCCTGTCTGTCTTTCTGCAGCTCCAGGAAACGGTGATGAACGTCTCCCTTTGATCTGCAGATGGTTATGATAATACATGTTAATTATACAGGTTCTGATTCATATTTATGAGTTCGGTACTGAACCTTTCACAGAAGTTATGATCAGACTGTCTGATGACTCACAAGTGATCCGTAATAATGCTTCTGTTTTTGTGGCTTTAATCGATACAGTGACTCTCCTCCGTTGTCTGACGAAGCCGACGCTTCCTGTTCTTCTAAAAGCTGTAAAAACCACCGAGCGAGTAAGGATGACTCGACTCAGTCCTTGATGTTGATCAGTTGTGAGGATGGTGAGGGTGTCCTGCTTGTGCATCGTAATCCCTGAAACACTGAGGCTCATTAATAAAGTCGAACATGTGAATGCAGCTGCAGGCGCTGACATCACATGACTGTAAATGTTGTTTATCGTCTCTACAGCTTGCTTTAAAAGCATAAAAACCAGGTTTCAGGAGGGGGTTTGCAATGAAATTTGTGAAGAAAGACAGAGTGAGCTGATTATTGTACAGAATTTATACAGAAAATGATGATACAGCAGAGCTTTATGAGGTTTTTCATCATGGCACTGATCTACTCCTGGCAAAAAAAAGGTTAAATAAGTACACTGCAAAAACTCAGCCTTAAAAACAAGAAAAAATATTCAAAAATTAGGTAAATGTTGCTTAAAATAAGATAAATTATCTGCCAACAGAAGAAGAAAATTTGGCTTGTCAAGACTTCCCTAAACAAGTAAAAATACTCTTAAAACGAGGAATTCTCTGGCATAAAAAGTAAGAATTATCTTACCTTTAAAAAAAAAAAAAAGATAAGCATATGTATAATCAATTTAAGATTTAATCTTACTTAGGTTTCAGTTTTTGCAGTGTAATTAATCATCATTAATTTGATGTACTTTTAGCTTTTCCTTTTCTTTCTTTCTGTTAAAGGTGAAACAAACGGATAAAAAGCCAAAAGGAAAAACAGACAAACATGAAGTGGACAGTCCATTTCACTGAGATCCTGACGAAGAAATAAATGTCTTTATGAAGAGTTGGAGGTTCAGCCGTGCACCAGTTTCTAGTTTTTTCTGTTTTATTATCAGGGTTTTATGCAGGTGAATGAATGAAACTTTATTCCAAGAGAGGACAAACGACGTGCAAATAAACAGGACGAGGCAGCAGCCTGAAAGGTGTAGACATACACAAACATGATCAGAAATCTCCTCAGTTAAACACACTTCCTCAGAACGTTTGAAGTCTTTGGCATCAACAAACAAAGTAGGGGGGGGGGTCGTCTCACGTTTCTGCAGCGCTGTTCCTCCGCTTGACGTGTGTTGTGACGTAACATCAGACACGGTTTGTCCGACCACTTCTTTCCACGTTTGGATAAAAGCTGCGCTCGCCATGCTGACACTGATCTACATGTGGCATTTCTATGCTCTTCCTCCTCTCCTTCTGCTTAATATGTCTTGTGTTGTTGTTTCTACAGAGCCTGATCAGTTCTGGGAAATATTTTCTTCTTGTTGTTTTCACAGGTTTCCATCTCTTGTCTTTTAGTTTCCCTTGTATAGACATCACTTATTTGTAGGGATGAAAAGCAAGTTTTAGTTTTCAAGTGAATTTTGGAACAGTCTAAAACTTATTCCGTTTGGAGCTGCCTGCAGTTCTCTCATCAGACAGCAGGTGGCGCCAGCCTGTCATGCTGCAGCTCCGTTCCTGCAGGTTGATGGTATAATAAAGAGTTTCTCTGTTCTTCAGGCAGCATAGGAGCCCTGTGGTGGGACCCCGTCCAGAGGCTGCTCTTCTCTGGAGCCTCCGATCACAGCGTCATCATGTGGGACATCGGGGGACGTAAGGGACGGACGCTGCTCTTACAGGGACATCAGTAAGTTGAACTGGCTTTTTATCAGGATGAGGAAGCTGGAAGCAGCCGTCAGTGGTGTCGGTATCATCTGTCTGGCACACACTGCCTCTGTGTTTATCTCCAGTCTTCACCTCCTCCCAGTTATCAGCGCAGCCAGAGCGCCGATGCTGAGATCCTGATCTGCAGGATTTACAGACGGCTGTAACTCCGACAGGCCCTGAATCACCGCTGAGCTTCACATTCTTCTTCTTCTCTGTTTCACTGGTGCATCACAGCTCAGTCTCCATGACACGGAGGAAGGTTGCAGGGAGAATCAGGAGAAATCTTTATCACACAATGACGCAGACAGACTTTATCTGCAAGATTTCTCACATTTTAGAATAAATAGCCAGCGCTAAAATATCTTTCAGGTTAATGCACGTTATCACGAGCACAAGGACAAGAACAATAAACCCCTCCCCTCTCTGCTGCTAATCTACGTACACAGTCACATCCTTAAAACATGAAAAGTTTACTATGATTAATATATTGTCTGCGAGACGTTACGAACCCTGGCCTCACATCTTTTGGAAGGGATTCAAGCTTTATAGGACATAATGTGTGTTAATCATGGTTTGTCAGCAGGCGGGACAGCGTCTCTCCATTAAGATGAAATTCCATGTCTGGCTAAGAGGGAGGCAACAGAGGAGGTGTTGTACCCAGTAACAGCAAGCAGAGCGGTCACATGGTACAGCTGTAGTTTTAATATCAGAGTTAAAAAGAAAAAACTGATGAAAACTTTGAGGCTGTGACGCGACTGAAATGGATTATTGTGGCTTCAGCGGTTAAATTAGTCACAGTAAGGACTAATATTGGGTTTAGGTTTTAAATCTGAATGCAATTTAAACTGGATTTATCAGCGATGGGCACAAAGAGGTCAAATCAAGAGTTGATTTTAAGGTTTCTTGTGGTGTAGACGTGTCTGGATGCTCACTGGGAACTGGTCATCGGGGCTTGACTACAGGCTGTGGAGGACCGAGATACATTAAGCTTTTTTGGG
Organism: Telmatherina bonti; assembly: GCF_933228915.1. Lineage (NCBI taxonomy): Eukaryota > Metazoa > Chordata > Actinopteri > Atheriniformes > Telmatherinidae > Telmatherina > Telmatherina bonti. The sequence goes on along the minus strand of NC_136627.1, from coordinate 7,311,280 downwards.
GGGGAATAGATTTAAAGGTGCAGCGTGTAACAAAACCAAAAGTTATGACCAGAAACATTTATTGTGTCACTAAGAATGGTTTCCACTGGTATTTAGTCAGAGTACTAAAATAACTGTTGTCTTTTTATCTTTTTAGAGTATGATGTTTGAAGCTTTATAACATCAGTATTTAGTTTGTTTGATAGGTGCCAGAGCCCGTTTGACATATTTTACATATATACATAGATATAATAGATAGTACAGGGGTGCCCAGGTCCTGTCCTCGACATCTGAGAGCTATTCCTGCGTCTCTTCTCCACCAGATGTGAATCAAATCTCTGAATTACCTCATTCTCTTGTCATTCAGCTCCGCAGAAACCTGCTAACGGGACATTCGTTTGATTCTGGTGTGTTGGAGAATGGACGTGTAAAAAAGTAGCAGGATAGCAGATCTCAAAGACCAGGCTTGGTATCCCCCGCCTTAACAGAACCATAGAAGAAGACAGTACATGTGTACAAAGTGTTGAAGTTACCTGCAGTGCAGTCATCGCTCTACCTGACGCCACTGGAGACCCTCACAGATGAAAACATGTTTACTTCTGCATTTAATTCGGCTGCCGTTCCTTCACACCTGTGCTTGGCATTTGTAGTAACGTCTGTTCCCATCTTTACCACTAGATGTCAGTAAGACTCACACACAGCCCTGAATGCAGATGCTTTTTTTTTTTTTTTTTTAAATTTAAAGCATGTTTTTAGAGAAGAGTGAGAAAGACTTGGAGCTGTCTCTAGATCACAAGTGTCCTGCAGGTTTTTGTTGCCTCCCTGCTCCAACACACTTGACCAAAATGAACAAACAGGTTGACAAGAAGCCGCTGGATGCATGTGATTTGAATCAGGGAAACAACAACAACCTGCTGGATACCGGCCCTTGTGGACTGCAGTCTGAGCCCCCTGCTCCAGATGAATGAATGCATAAGCAGGTGAACCTTTGTCCCCTCAGCGAGCGTGTCCAGGCCCTTCGCTACCTCCAGCTAACGCGACAGTTGGTGTCCTGCTCGGCGGATGGAGGCATCGCCGTGTGGAACATGGACACTCAGAGAGAAGAGGTGAGCATCTCAAACCAGTCGGCTTCCCTTCTGCTGGTTGTTTCTGCATCTTTCATGTTGACACTTTGTGTGTGTGTGTGTGTGTGTGTGTGTGTGTGTGTGTGTGTGTGTGTGTGTGCGTGCGCAGGCGCCTCAGTGGTTAGACAGCGACTCCTGTCAGAAGTGTGAGCAGCCTTTCTTCTGGAATATCAAGCAGATGTGGGACACTAAGACGCTGGGTCTCAGACAGGTAGGAGATCCTGAGCGGAGCCCTATGAGGATGTGACTGCGCCTGCTGTGATTCACACACCTTCTGTCTGATTCACACACCTTCTGTCTGCAGCATCACTGCAGGAAGTGCGGGCAGGCTGTGTGTGGTAAATGCAGCTCCAAACGCTCCACCTTCCCCATCATGGGCTTTGAGTTCCCAGTTCGGGTGTGTGACGGCTGCTTTGACACCATCAAAGAAGAGGAGTGAGTAGATTAGCAGGTCACATGACGCTACAGTTTACAGTGAGGGCAGCTGTGATGAAACGCTGCCACTGTGGGTGTGTGTTTGTGCAGTCGAGCCCCGCTGGCTACGTTCCACGAGGGGAAACACAACATCGCTCACATGGACATGGACCCATCCAGAGGCCTGATGGTGACTTGTGGAAGCGACCGCATTGTGAAGGTCAGCAGCAGTCAGGGATTTCTGCATGCGGTTAAACAAAAACCGACATCTGCCTTGTGTTTAGTCAGAAATACATGAGGTGGGCTTTTATTCTGAAAAGCTGAGACCATATGAAGCTGTTGAGACCAGGAACATCAGGTAGAACTTCACATTGATGGTGGTGGACATGATGAAACTGATGATGGAGTCCACTGTTGTGATAAACACACCAGGATCCATTTTTCTAATGAAATGCACTCATGGTCGCTTCATCAGGTCCACCTCGCCGGTACCGGGTTGAAACACTTTTACTTTTACTGTATAACGGGGCTGAACAGCTCGAACTGTTGATCCAAGGCAGGACAGATGTTTGCATGTGAATGTGGAGCTGAACTGGAGACCAGCAACGTTTCTCCATCTTCTATTGTCCAGTTCTGGTGAGTCTGTGTGAATTGTAGCCTCAGTTTCCTGTTCTTACTGACAGGAGGGAACCCGGTGGGGTCAACTGCTGCTGGAGACCATCTGCTTCCAGCCTGGATGTGTTGTATGCATTCAGAGATGATGTTCAGCATATCTTGGTTGGAACCAGTGCTTATCTGACTTCCTGAAGCCTTTCCATTATCTCCGACCAGTCTGACCAGTCTCCTCTGACACCAACCAGACATTCTGGTTGCAGTGATGTGATTGGCTGAATTGTTTGGAGTCGTTGAACCATTGGACCTGATAAAGTGAACCATATGTGCAGGTCACCTGAATTCCTGATGATCCTGGTGTGTGTTTTCCATAGTTACCATGGTTACCATCGTTTCTCTCCCTCCTCTTTGCCTGCAGATTGAAGTGATTGAAGTTCAGGAGTCCTAACAGCCGTGATGTTTGTCTCCACAGATCTGGGATATGACACAGGTGGTTGGCTGTAGCTTAGCAACAGGCTTCTCCCCACGCTGATTGGCCCAGCCCTCTACGGTACCCCTCTCACTAAAGCCCGCCCCCACTCTGCCAGTGTCATGGAAACCCCCTCTCTGTACAGTACATCACGGCTGGGATCGGCAGCAGCTGCAGGCGTGTGTGTGTGTGTGTGTGTGTGTGTGTGTGTGTGTGTGTGTGTGTGTGTGTGTGTGTGTGTGTGTGTGTGTGTGTGTGTGTGCGCGCGCGCGCGCAGCCTTCCACACGTCCTCGGCTTGTCATAACAAATTTAACCAGTTGTCAGTCTTGACAAGATGTGCTGAACTGGTTAAGACCTGCTGCTCTGATCTCAAACACAACCCGAAGCACAATGTGTGTGTGTGTGTGTATGTGTCATGGTTCCTCCTGTGGGAGGAGTGGTATTGATCTCTGCTCCTTGCTCCTCCTCTGTACAGCTGGGTTTCATGATGCTGACCTTCCTCCCTGTAAAACCTCCTCCTGCTTCGTGCTTCGGTCTGATTTCTGGCTGCAGGAGACCAGAACCTCCGGCGCCTGAACAGACTCCTTGCTTCATATGTACAGCTGAGGCTTCAGATGACTCTTTCTCTTCGTTTTTTCTTTCACTAGCTGGCCTTAACTCACTCTCAGGAGGTTTCCCATCAGTAGGTTGTCGTTCTCCGGGCTCCTCCCGGATGGATGAAGGAAATCTCTCTTCACACGCTCGGGCGTCGCAGCCACTGAGATTTGACGCAGTTGTTCGACATTTGTTCGACTCTGCTTACCACCTCGTGATCCCAGGTGAGCCATGGGAGATTGCGTTGCCGTAGTAACAATCAGAGAGAGCAACAGCAGCATCCCGTGGTGTTAAAGATGCGATCTCATAGCTTTGTGGGTTGAAGTCCAACACCACTGGTGGAAATTAGTTGGCAGAATAGCACAGCACCACCCAGTACTGGTTAGCAATGATTCTCTAGTTTAAAAAAAAGTGATAAACATGATGAGTTTTAGTGGGATGGATTTGGTTTTCCTGCTGGCTGAAAGGCCCCAGTTGCTGCAGAGGTACTGTAAAACATGGTGGTAACTGTTAATGCAGAAAAACCTGTGGTCAGATCAGGGCTGCCTTAATAAGAAGACACTCAAAGCCTTTCAGTGATTCACCAGTGCTGACAACTCGTCCTCCACGCTCATTAGTCTGCACTCATCTCCTCACTTAACTCTCCATGTGGCTTTTGCTTCTTCCCCCTCCCTTAGTTGTGTGCTCAGTTGTTGCTTTCTTCTTCACATGCACTGCTGCATCAAGAATGTCTCATAACACTCAGCACTGCACTGAATTGCACAAATCATCTCTGCTGAATTCTGAACATCTTCTGGGGAAGTGGAAGTGAGGATTCATGTAGTTTTCCTGTAAATATGCGCTGAACTCACTCACCGGTAGACTAACGCTCGCCTTATCGAAGGTGGGTAGAAGCTGCATCCAGCTGGTGGAATTCCTTATTTTTCCAGATGTAGTCACATTCCAGTTTTTGTCCCCATCACCGAGTATTAATTTATATTTGTAGTAAAGTATTTTTCACTGTAAAATGTTTGTTTACTTTCTGTGTCCATGTAGTTTTCCTGGTTTATGTGTGATAATGTAGAACATGTTAAATCCTGTTTTAAGAAGCACATAAAAGAGTGGACTCCTTCTCATGACGGTGATTGGTTAACAAAGTAACAGGAGCTTATCATGGTTCCTGGGTTGAGCTGCCAGATGTCAGAAGACCATATTTAATCTGAAAACGAAGCTTCAGCTCGTATCAGAAGAGCTGAACTGGTAGATGTCCCAGCTGTGTGTGAACAGGCTGCAGACAGAGAAGTGATGCAAGAATTTTGAGCTAAAACTTCCTAATTTCTTGTTTATTATTTGACTAAATTACAGCTGAAGATGTAAAATCTGTGTAAGCATCAGCTCTCATCAGATGAACTTAGAAGTGGTGGATTCTCCTGTTATCTTTACTTTGTCTCATCGCTCTCTGCGTTAACACCTGCGGGAATGACATCGCTTCTGAGACACAGTGGCCCATCGTCTCAACCTTTGTGCTGATTTCCTTTCTTATGAAACGGCTCATGAAACACGCTCACTGTTCCAGCAGGATGTTGATGTAAATCTGCAAAACGAGTGTATTTTTAAATCCTTTTCATTTTGTTTCGATCTCCCTGTGACCTCAGACTGGAGCACAGAGAGAAAACCATGCTTAATAAAGATATTTGATATATTGGATGGTTTTCTGTGCTTTCTGTTTCCTGTTCAAGTGTACCCACACACACACACACACACACAGAGACAGATCAGTGATTTCCTTTATTCACACGTGTTTACAGAACAAAAGCGAGCTGAATCGGTCAGTCAAAGCAGTTTTCTTTTTTAAGGTGCTGGGCAGATCATAAATGTCAAGTGATGCTGCTGCATTGTGTGTTTGAGGCACACAGCTTAGAGAAAACACACCTCCAGTCTGGGTTCAGTCTGTACGCAACAGGAGCTACACTACAACACACACACACTTAGGTTACTGACAGGGCTGTTAGACACCTGGACGCGTCGTAGATTAGAAGAACAGGTGAGATGCTGAACCCATGGCTGGTGTGTGAATGTGTGAACACACTGACTTCAGTCACATCAGATTCCCATCTGATTGACTCTGTTAATAAAGTCACTGTGTGTGTGTGTGTGTGTGTGTGTGTGTGTGTGAGAGAGAGAGAGAGCAGCATCATCACTGTCAAACACTGGTACAGTAAATGTTATTAAACAGTTTTGTCACATAAAAGGTTATGAAACAATACAAATCTGCTAATCCCTCAGTTTGAGTTTAATCTGCCGTCATGAAGCTGAATTTCTAAAAACACATCACTCAGTGTGTCCCACTTTAAGCCTGGAACCAACAGTACTGGTTTGTCCTGCTTCAGTTCCAGTAGATCCAGATTTGTTCCCTCTTCCTCAGCTCGGCGATGAAGCTCAACCTTGTCGATATAAACTGCTGCCGTTAGTGGACGTGGTGTCTGCTGCTGTCTCAGTGAGGCTGAAACGTCTTGGCCAAGTCCTCCAGCAGAGACATCAGCTTTTGCTCCTCAAGGGGGGAGCTGTGGGTCCAGGCCAGTGGCAGGTGGGTGGACACCATTTTCCTGTCTGGTAAAACACACAAACACACAGTTCAAAATGAGTCCAGGTTCATGTAGCATCTCCTCTGCTCTTAACATCTGGAACTGAAACCACCTGCATTCTGGTCTGAAAACAGGATTCTAGCTGCTCAACAGTCCTGCGTCATTACGGTATTTTTGATTTCATGATGATCCAAATGCTTTAATTTGGTAAAATGTCTGGACTTCCCCCTAAACATTTGGATTGGATCATGTTTCTCCTTCCCTCTAAATGGCCATTGCTAAACCTAACCACGCCTATTAACCATCTAACCCCGCCCATCGCCCATTTGGCATTCGACTCCGCCTATTTGACATCCAACTCCGCCCAATATCCAGCCACGCCCCATTCTCTAGGCTGCAGTCGGGGCTTATTGGGCCAGTTCAGCACCCAGACTTAGTTTTGTGATGGATGCTGATGGAAGCTGCTAGAGCTGCAGAATATATTGTTTAAGCATCGTCACTGGAGTGTGCATGTGCGCGATACTCGCGTTGCAGGTCCTGCATTGTTTATGGTAAAACATTGTTCACTTTTGCACATAATAGAAAGAAACATTTACTCAGGACCTAGCACAATAAAAAATCACAAGTATAATAGTATATATAAGTAATATTAACTCTCCAATACAATCAAAAGCCATACTTGTAACATTCACAAAAAGAGGTCAGATCAGTGCAGGTTCATTGTCCGCACAATGGGAAGAGTGTAGCACAAGGCCTATACAAGCTATCTGTCAAAAATTCCTGTATTTTTCATATTGCAACGTAGATTGTAGGGCTAGAAAAGAATCACAATGCCATTTTTTCCCCAATATTGTACGGCCTTAAAAGCTGCCCATACCATAAGGACTAATGAAGCCCCGGCCTGTATTACCTGAGAAACAGGCTTTTGAACTGTAGTTAAAATTCATAATCCACATCCACATTCACACACTAGCAACTGGATATTGACACAACGGCAATTCTGAACGTGCACTTTGGTTGATTCATTCAAGGAACAGAAGAGAAAGGGACACAGCAGAAGATGAGACAAGAATCAATGTTGGACAGATTTTTACTGACTGGAGAGAACTCAGAGAAGAGACAAGATGCAAGATGAATGCTGAAGTTGCCATGGTTGGGGTTGGGGGGCTGAGTGACTCAGTCTGCCAAAGTTCAGTAGTATTGCCCTAAGATTTCTTCCACTTGAAAATTATGCATTCAGTTGCCGATTTGCTCTCTACAACATCAAGAGAATCAGACCGTACCTCATAGAACACACAACTCAGCATTTGGTTCAGGCTCTGGTCATCTCACGCATTGATTACTGCAATTCCCTTCTGGCAAGTCTGCCTGCATGGGCTGTTAAACCTCTGCAGATGATCCAGAACCCCGCAGCGCGTCTGGTTTTCAACCAACCCAAACGAGCTCATGTCACTCAGCTGCTAATCGCACTTCACTGGCTTCCGGTCGCAGCACGCATCAAATTTAAAGCTTTGCTTCTGGCTTACAAAACAATAACTCAAACAGCTCCTGTCTACTTTCACTCCCTAATCCAGACCTACACTCCCTCTCGACAGCTACGCTCCACCAGTAAAAGACGTCTTGTGTTACCACCAATACATGGGACTAAATCACCAGCCAGACTCTTTTCCTCTGTTGTGCCACAATGGTGGAATGATCTCCTAAACTCTGTCCACTCTTCAGAGTCCTTCTCAACGTTTAAGAGCAAGTTGAAGACTCCAAGAAACTTCAAGGAGTACTTCACCACTTAGTATAGCTATATTTGTTGGAAAGTTGGAGAACTTAGCCCAGTTGTTTGCAACTAACATGGTATTAATCCTTTGTTTTTTAACATAGATGATATTGTGGGGTGGGAGGGGAGAAAACAAAACAAAACAAAAAAAAGCCTGTAGCACTTCATGTAAAGACTTGCGTCCAACTGGACAGTCCACCAGCACCTTTCTACGATGTCTAGAATAGAATAGAATAGAACAGTACAGAATAGAATAGTTTGGCATGAAAACCACAGGCATGTAGTTTTCATCTTCAGTCTTGTCCCATGGGCACAGAAATGCTCTCAATCTCGATGATATCATACACTGCAGCAGAAAGGATCATTTCCAAGTCTTTACAATTTTATGACAACGAACATTTTTCGTAAAAATTGTTCTACAGTTTTCATGTAGGTGAACCTAATGGAAAGTGTGTATGGGGGGGTGGAGGGGTAGTGGTTATGAAGGGATGAGAGAGACGAGGGGTTGTGGAGGGATGTCTTAGGGGAGATAAAATGGAGAGAGGAGTGGGGCAGGGATCGGGGCTTGGGGTTAGGGGTATTTTTGAGTGACAGGGTGTGTGTGGGATGTAGGCATCTGGAGGAGAAATAATAATAATAAAAAGATAGGTGAATCTCTTTACATCTTTACATCTCCGGGACTCTGTTTCTCTGAAATGCTCTTTTCATACCCAGTCTCGTTAATGACTTGTAGCCAGTTAACCTGATTGGCTGTCAAATGCTCCCCCAGTTGCTTTTCATTTGCAAACAAGCCAGTTCAGCAGCTGGACTCTTCTCCCGTGAAGCCATGCTGTTGTGATGGAGGCTGTAACATTGTCTTGCTTAAAATCTGCAAAGTCTTCCCTGAAAAAGCCCATCTGGATAGGAGCATGCGTTGCTGTATGACGGCGCCTTTCCAGACGTAACACTTGTCACTTTCACAGACACCAATGTGTGTGTGCATGTGTGTGTGTTTCCTTTTAGACTTCTGTCTACATCTTTAAGATCAATGGGGACATTGTGTGTGAGCTTTGTACAACAAAGTGTGTGTGTGCACTCAACACTGTACTCTCTGGCAGTATCTGGCACCAAAAGCAGTCCTCTCGCTCTCCAGCTGCAATGGCCCAGGGCCAAATCTATAAACAGACACACACACACACACACACACCATGTCCTCCATCCAACCCAGGAACTGATAATATAACAAACCCTCTTCTCTTTCGCTGCTCAGAGTTTTGTTGTGAAACTTTCTGGATGTTTGTCAGAACCCAGTCAACGCTCAGATGACAAAAGGAGTTTTACCCTGGTAGAAACGTCCGCTGGGGTTTGTGACAGCGACCTCAGAAACAGCGAGCCACACCACGGTGTCAGCCCCCTGCTCCGGTGTCCGCAAGCTGTTTTTCATGGAGCGATGGAAGTCTGGCATGGCGTTGGCTACCGCTACGACACATAGACAGGAAAACATGCATCAGATAGGAGGTTACTCTGACAACCTTTGAGTTTGACGCGGTCGGTCGGTACCTGGAGTGTCCACCCAGCCGGGATGCATGACAGCGAAGTGGATGTTGGTGTGAGTCTTTGCCAGCTGCTCCGTCATCACAACCTGCTGCCTCTAAAGCACACAAACACAACTTTCCTGGTAAAATCTCAGTTTTAAGGTGTCACCATTAGCAGTCAATCCTGCAGGACGTTCATGAAGTCTCTTTACAATTTAACACATTTGTTAAAAAAGCAAATGAGTTGATAATTCTCTGGTAATTATGACAAAAGGAGAAACAGATATTTAAGTCTATTTTGGGTTCTTAGACACCTCCATATGTTTTCCTCTGATGTTCTTGGTCATCCACTCACAGTCCCTGTATCCGTACCTTTCTTGTGCCATGCACAAATGGAAGGACATGGTGCTGAATGCCGTCCATTAATATTCTTGCAGTTTTGTTGACTGTGTGTGTCCTAATTACACATTGTGCTGCCATTTTAGGGTTCTGTTAAGCAGAAGCTCATTTTAACAGCCCTAATTAAAGACATTCGTGTGATTTTACACATTTATTGAGTCGGGAATTTAAGTAACGCATATTAATCACAGAGATCTTAAAATCAGGATTATTTCTTTGACAACTAGAAAAGCAGCTCATTTCCATCCATGCAGTGATTTACAGCCTACAATAATTTTATATAGATACTCTATTAGATTCCTAAATATATTTATAATGAATCCACAGTGAGTTGGTTATATTGTGGTGTTTGTTACATGTTTATATCTTCATCTGTTCTCTTGCAGCGATGAAAAGTCCAAAGATCCCAACCCTTTTCCTGTTCTGGGTGGTAGTTTCCAGAATTCTGCCAGATTTATGTTTGATATCTTGTAAAACTTGCTGGGAACTTCTTTATTTTTTGTTCAAACACCCTGACTATTTATTGTGGAGTTATATGCATATATACTGAAAATGGCCACCCTGTGATGGACTGGCGACCTGCTTCTCGCCCAGTGATTGCTGGGATAGGCTCCATCTTCCCAGCGACCCATAATCAGACTGTGCTGGAAAAATACGAGGTGAAGAAGTCAAAAAGTCAACTGAGTTCTTTATTAAAGTCAAAATATATGAAAATCATGCAGAGGTCTCAAGAGTTCTCTCAGCTAAGCAGTTGAGAAAATGGATCGATGCCATCGACAAAGAATCTTTTGAAATTTCCTGGATCAGATTGTGATCTGGATCACTCTCTAAAATGAATGGAAACCAAGTCAGACCAAGTCCCATTATCAGAAAAACATCATGAAAATCGGTCCAGTAGTTCCTAACAGACAGACAAATGCCGGCAAAAAACTACCATCCTGGAGCTACTAATCATACAGAGAAATCCATCATTGTTACATCCCAGTTTCTAAGGCTCCGTTCAGACTGCAGGGCTCGCTGCTCATATCGGATGTTTTTGTGAAATCTGAATTTTTTGAAAGTCCGTTCACATTTCCGATCAAACGTGACTTGTATGTGATCTCCTGGATGAACCTCATGCGCACCAGAAGCGTCCCGCATGCGTAGAAGACACGGCGATGTGTAGTGAGTGCGTGTGACGTCTATGTGTTTGCAGAGGTAAACATGGACGGCAGCAGAGCATTTGCTATTTTAAAAGTTTTGTCCAACCGTAGCCACAACATTGTGAATGGGTTCGTTTTAAGGAGACGTTTATGGAAGAGGAAAGTAAAAGTTTTGGTCAAGACTTTGTGGAGCTGCAGCAGCAACAACTGTAGAGAGAAATGTTTGGGTACGGAGTCGCCGTCAGGATTGGTGGGAGAGTGATGTGAGAGCATTTACTGATAAAGAGTTCATAAACAACAAACACAGAATAATGACGTTTGTCGCGTGTCAATGACGCGTTGGTTGGATTAATGCGACCTGACCGTTCAGACTGAAGTCGCATGGCAAAAGATCAGATACATATCGGATTTAGGATCCATCCATCCATCCATCCGTCCATCCATCCATCTTCTACCAGTTATCTGGGGTCTAAGCAGGGGAGCCCAGACTTCCCTCTCCCCAGCCACATTTACCAACTCTGCGGGGGGATCCCGAGGCGTTCCCAGGCCAGCCAAGAGATATAATCCCTCCAGCGTGTCCTGGGTCTCCCTGGGGTCTCCTCCCAGAGGGACGTGCCTGGAACACCTCACCAGGGAGACGTCCAGGAGACATCATTTATACGAGCTTGATATTGATATTTTCTACACTATAACACCTTAAATGCAAACAAAAGGTAGCGATGGAGTAAAAGTGCGGGAATAATGAGGGTTAAATAGTTCAAGTTTAACTATTTCAGTCATTCAGACATGTCTCTGATAACACATCCTTCCCCTTCAGCTCCTCCTCCAGGCAACTTTTCATGTGGTTTGTTTGTAAATCTGCTCCTCTAGCGCAGCGACTGGCTGACAGAGGACTCTCTCAGATCTTACTTTGTGCTGAGCGTAGACCATGGTCCCGTCATATCGGCCTCTGTCAGACTGCAGGTTTCCTATCCTGAGCTTCTGCACCAGCATCCCCCCTGAGGACACTAAGATCTGAACACACAGGAAGGAGTTAGAGGAGTTAGGGCATGACCCGTGGTACATGTGTGTTTCTGACGGGATCAGAAGCACAACAGAAGTCAGACTCACCACTCTGGGATCTGCACTCTTCTCCAGTAAAGGAACGAGACTCTTGGTGAGGATGTAAACTCCTGCAGGTCAGAAGACATGTTTCACCACACGCCCCGTCTTCCTTCCTCCCAACACCTCCTAGTTGGTTTTACTCACCGAGCACGTTGGTGGCAAAGCTCTTCTCCAGTCCCTCGGCGTTCACGTCCCTCTGGCTCATGATGGCGCCTGCGTTGTTAATCTGCGTGGAATTAAAATAACGTTACGACGCGATCACTCCACACAGATGTCATTAAATAAGCCTTGAAGTTAGCATCCAGAATATTTTTTACCAGCACATTGAGGCTCTTGTACTTCCTCTTGAAGGCTTCAGCGAACTCCCAGACCTTCTTGGTCTCAGACATGTCCAGGATGTGGACGTAGATCTCCTGCAATGACACCGGTGATTTACAGCCATGAGAAACATCCCATTGGATGAATCATCTGCATCAACGTTATGGCCTGGTTATAAGTGAGTCAGGCTGTACTTTGTTTCCCGTCTCCTTGACGATGTCAGCCCTCGCCTCCTCGGCCTTGTCCTTGTTCCTGCACACCATGTGGACGGTTCCTCCTGCGGCAGAGATAAATTCACTGACTCAGCAGGGAATCCTCTTTATGTTTCTGATCACGATCGCAGCAGAAAAACTCAGAAGAACTCCTGTGAATATGACTCAAATGTCACATGATTCATAGCAGCATCACCTCTCAGAGACTACAACATTTAAAAGTTGATGAATATCATTACCTCTTAGGAACAATAGGAAAGAAAAGCTTTGAAAAGCCTGTGTAACTGGTAGTTATTTGGCTCTCCTGGGCTGCCGTAGCCAGGTAATCCACTACATACTTCCGCTGCGTCAATTTGGCTTCATTTATAAAAATACAAGCAAACAGATGTAGCGTGGGCTCCGATGCCAGATGTTGTTGAAAAAAAAGCCTTTCACATGGGTTCTACGTAGCCAGATGGTTCAAGGGGCGGCTGGCTGGTCTGGGAGAGGTTTATACCTCTGTTTTGGCAACAATATGAAAAGCGCAGCCACATTTACACTCCTGTTTTGTTCTTTTGTTTCTTCTAGATTGATTTATTTTCCTTGCTTACGAACGCATCATTGTTCCCTCTGGAAATTGTTTTGTAATTTTATGGGGGATTTCTGAAGTTGTTGTTGAGGCCTAGAACTCTGGCAGTCGGGACTTTACCGTGGTTGTGGCTGGGCGAAGATAGTTTGGATTGATTTGGATATTTACCGTTTGTTTTGGGGAGCGATATTTTTATATTTTAGTTGCATGATTTTTCCTGTTGTATTTCTACCTGTTGGTCTTGCCTACGCTGGGGGTAGGCTCTCCATAACTAATTAAATCATGCCCACAGCTGTAGCCCTCTACCTAGTGGATAACCCCAGATCTCTTTATTATATTTTATCAGATGCATTTTGTCCTCATTTGTGAATAAACTTTGAATTTTCATTGTTGTTTACTATATAGGTTTAAATATATCTATATTTTTCTTGATGCTGAGGGGACTTTCCATCTAAGCTCATTATCATACCATATGTTTTCCTCCTACATCCCAGACTGGGCAGTTTATTTCCAAATATAAGTTTTGGCTTTTCCACTGTTATACCTACATTTAAGCCCAGTTCTGGCGCCCCCTACAGGTGTGTGATGGAACAAAACTGTTATGAAATCAGACGTCTGAACTGCTTTACATGTGAATTATTCTGACATGGGCTGCACGGTGGCACAGTGGTTAGCACTGTGGCCTCACAGCAAGAAGGTCACTGTTTCAATCCTTGGCTGGGGAGGGGTTTGGTCAGTGGCCTTTCTGTGTGGAGTTTGCATGTTCTCCTCGTGTATGTGTGGGTTCTCTCCAGGTACTCCGGCTTCCTCCCACCATCCAAAGACATGCATGTTAGATTAATAGGTTACTCTAAATTGCCCCTAGGAATGAGTGTGGGTTGTTCATCTCTCTGTGTGGCCCTGTGATGGACTGGCGAGCTGTCCAGGGTGTACCCTGCCTGTTGCCCAAAGCCAGCTGGGATAGGCTCCAGCTTCCCCGCGACCCTGAATTGGAATAAGCGGTTCAGAAAATGAATGAATGAATGGTATAAAGAAAACACCAGGGATGGTCACGCTGCTGTAATCAGTTATTTTCAGCCATGATACAAAAATTAAAGTCAATAAACTCCAGTAAACGAAGAAATTTTGGTGATTTTAACTGCAAACGTCTCTGTTTATTGCACTTCTTGGTCATGTTTTTAATACTCTTTTTTATCTTTGTTCTTTCTTTTTCTCTTTTGTTTTTAATTTTAAATCATGCTATTTCCTGACATTTCAATGTTTCTGTAAAGCAACTGGAATCATCCTGTTGTTGCCTCGGATCTACAACCTACACAAAGCAGAAGAAGAAATGATCAGGAATTGATTATTGTCATGATCCTGGACATCAGGTACTTTAAAAAATCAAGCCAAGCAAAGCAAAGTCCAGTTATTACTGGCAACAAGTTAACTCTGCTTCTTTCTATCAGACTGGTATTTCCCTCCAACCTGATCGTTGTCTTGGTTGTTGGACTTGTTGTCTTTGTTATCTACCAGCTTGTAATGGGATGTTGAGAGAATGTTGACATCTAGTTTAGATGTGGTACTATTAGCTGCTGCATCTCAGCATCCGGATGCACCTCGGGTCAGTTTGAAATCTGCCAATAAACAGAACAAGGCACATCCTGACGGCATCAGGACCAGAACTTCATCAGTTCTGGGCCTATAGGCCGTGTTTTTATCAGAGCTCCACATGGAAACAATTACATGCAAGTCTTTGCCCAGCTGAAAACGATACAGAAGGAATGGCGAGCAGATCTAATCAGCGCTACAAATAGTTCACAGTTGGGAAGTACCGTACAAACCCGCAGAGACGGCTGGTTTCTTCACCTTCCAAGGGACTCTGAATGTAAATGAGATTGTTAGTTGTAATCCAGTGTATTTGCATCTGTGCTGTAGATGTTCAATAATAATAGTAATAAATTAAAAAAAACTAAACTCTCCAGGAAATATAAAGTAGTGACATTAAAGCATGGAGGTCGTAGTGTTATAATGTGGGTCTGCATGAGTGAAAAAGAGGCAGAGAAGAGGAATATGCAAGTGATGCAGTAGGTTCAACTAAAATAATTTTCACAGGAACTTTGTCAGGATGTTTTTATATAATCTGATATCATTACATAACAATGGTGAAACAAATCTCTGACTGGGCAGTGTGGTGGTGTAGCGGTTAGCACAGTGGTGTAGCGGTTAGCACAGTGGTGTAGCGGTTAGCACAGTGGTGTAGCGGTTAGCACAGTGGTGTAGCGGTTAGCACAGTGGTGTAGCGGTTAGCACAGTGGTGTAGTGGTTAGCACAGTGGTGTAGCGGTTAGCACGGTGACATAGCAGTTAGCACGGTGGCGTAGCGGTTAGCACGGTGACATAGCGGTTAGCACGGTGGCGTAGCAGTTAGCATGGGGGCGTAGCAGTTAGCACAGGGGCGTAGCGGTTAGCACGGTGGCGTAGCGGTTAGCACAGTGATGTAGTAGTTAGCACAGTGCTTAGCGGATATCATAGTGGTGTAGTGGGGGATTGGATCGAAGTGTTGATTTGATGCAATCAGTTGGTTTCTATTATAGGAAATGCATAAATTGGCTTGAATCGATGTGTATGTTGATTCGTGTATGTAAAGTGCCCTCTGACAACATTGTTGTGAAGTGGCTCTATACAAATAAAGTTGAAAGAAAGAAAGAAACAAGAAGGTTGTTGGTTCAGGGGAGTTTGCATGATCTCCTTGTGTTTGTGTTGGTTGTCTCTGGGTGCTCTGACGTCCTCCCACACTCAAGTTAGGTAAATGTTTATTTATGAAGCATCTTTGAAGATAAAAATCCCAAAGTGTTTCACAATGAAACACAAAACAACACAGAGAACATAAAAATAAAGACAAGTTTAAAAAAAGCATTTTTAGCCGCTCACAGAGTCCTCTGATCTCTGGCAGTGAGGGAAGGAGTTTTAGGGCGAAGGAGCCACTGCTGCAAACGCTCTGTCACCTTTGTTTGTTTAACAATCGGCAGATCTAAGAGATCTGCTGGGCAGACTCTGATATAAGCAGGTGATTGGTCATGTCAGGCTTTAAAAACATGCATGTTTGGTTAATTGATCATTTTCCACATGTAAGTTACTTTGGATAAAAGCATCTGAACTAATGTCGCTGTAGGTCTGATGAAGCACGAGGGACCTGCGAGTACGAGGCACCTGCATGGAAAAGACTGTCTGCAAATGGCTGGATGTGTTACTAAATCTACTGCTAACAGATAAAGTCAGCAATGTTGCTCGTATTTTTAAAAAAAAGAAAGTATTTCCAAAAAGTACATAGCTGAGGGATTCAAAACAAAACAAAACCAAACCAATAAACTGGTAACA
The DNA here is from genome assembly GCF_933228915.1 of Telmatherina bonti. Classification (NCBI taxonomy): domain Eukaryota; kingdom Metazoa; phylum Chordata; class Actinopteri; order Atheriniformes; family Telmatherinidae; genus Telmatherina; species Telmatherina bonti. Next base: position 7,295,136 of record NC_136627.1, on the reverse strand, counting down.
TTAGGGAAATTACAAGTTGGTGAATATTTATGTAGTCTTATAAATGTAGATATGGGTATAAGTATGTGTATATGTAGTTATATTTATATATATATATTAAATTGAATAAGTATGTTAATATTGCATATATAAATATTGTGTGATACAGATATATATGAACCTAAATTAATTTTTTTTCCCAACTTCTTCAAGTGATGATTTGATTATACAATATTATTATTTTTTATTATGAATATTATTTATTTTATTAGTATGTATTTGTATGTGTATATGTATGTGTACTTATGCATGTACAGGTATGCACATATATTTTCTTTCATTCAAAATAAATCAAACTGAACTAATTAATTAATGAACTCATGTTGATGAGTCCCTCATGGAAATCCTGCAACTGAATGTGTCTAACGACGTTTACAGTCTTATTTCCAGCCAAAAAGTCTTGATCTGGTTTTTAAAGTGACATACTGGGCAAGAGCAGAATGTGTAAAATTATCAGTCATGTTTTAAAGTAGATTATAGTAGTAGTAGTAGTAGTAGTAGTATTTATTCTATTTCTTACTTAGTCACTACATCCTGAAAGTGGTTATTTTACACACGTGAGGTGCAGACTCACTTTTATTATTATTTCTGTTGGTTTTGTTTTAAGTAAATGTTGTTCTTTAGAAATATAATTCTTATGAAGATTGTTGCAGACATACCATGTGCTTGTTTAATTTAACATAAATTTAACATAAATGCTAAATAAAACCGGAACCCGCTTGATGCATGTTGCCACAAATCTGCGACAAATCTTTTTGGCTTTCTAAAAACTGATTTTTTTTTTTTTTTTTTAAATTGAATTAGTTTATTTATCTATTATTAATCAATTTAATGTTTTATTTCATTTTAGTCTTTTTTAATTTCCACAGCTTTTTATTTTATTTTATTTTTTACTGTATTCATGATTATTTTTATATATTTGTACATACATGTAGGGGTAATACAAATTCTTTAATCCTAAATAATCATCTAATTTATTGTTCTTGTTTTAAGGCTTTCTCTCAAAGTCAGAAAGAAATGACCCTGGAAGAAGCATTGGAAGGTTCATTTGGACTTTTTCCCTAACGATGCATGTTTCACAACTTGCTTCTTATTATTTCTCACTTGTCTAAAGCTGCGAAATTTGCCGTCATCTTTCTGCTCTGGCAGAACATTTCACCTAATTACAGTTTTTTTTTTGAAGTGAAGTGGTTTGGCTAGTATGAAACAGTTTTGCAGTATGATGCCTGACACCTACGAGCCGCAGGGTCCCTCCCGGTACCAGACTCTCCTGGATGGATTCAGACGTCCTGCTTTAAGACAACCCCCCCTGTCATTGTTTCTGTCCGTGTTTGGGTGTAACGGTGGTACCTCTCTTAGCCACGGCCATGGCGGTGGCTTTGCCGATGCCGCTGTTGGCTCCTGTTATCATGAAGGAACGTCCGGCCATGGACACGTCCAGATCCTTCTCCACAAACCGCTTGGAGGCGGACAAGAAGCCATTCCTGAAAGACAACATGGTTTTCTGCTTTACTTTCTGTATCAGCTACAGCTGCAACACACCTCCAGCCCATCTCACTGCTGAGGTCACTGCTGTGTGTGTGTGTGTGTGTGTGTGTGTGAGTAGGGGGGGTCAGAGAGGGTTTGAGGTCAGCCTGCTTACTGTACTGTCTCTTCATAGCTTTACTGTACAGACACAATGAAGCAGGGAGTGTGCCTGGTATTGGCTCTGATCAGAGACGGACTGCAGCGTCTCTGTGTGTGTCAGAGACCATGGACCAAGGACCTCAATTCCCCTCATTGTCCTCAACTTGATGCCATTGTTGGTGGCGGCTGAAGGTGGGGGGCATGAAGAGGACGGGGAAGGAGGTTAAATAGTCGCTCTGTTCGATGGTGTCATGCAGAGAGCTATTAGAGCGAGGTCGGAGCGGGGAGCAGCTCTCTGGGAGGAAACACAACACAGAACAAAGGGAAGAGGGGAAACAATGACAAAAGCAGCTCTTCAGGCGGCTCGCTGAGCTGTATGCTGATGAGGACAGGCTGAAACAGATCAAATAATCCTGCTGGAGGACTCAGGACATCTCTGTGGTCCCACAGCTGATTTATGGGGTCATAACGCTCCTGCTGAGTCATCGTAACTCTGCTTTGATTCATAACTCTGACAAGCTGCTCAGGGATGCTGCGTGTGAACCGAAACCTCCCGTCAGATATCCGATTAACTTCTTCTCCTTTAAAGATGTGGTGCTTCACCAGGACGAGGTAATCTGATCCCAGAAGATCAGATTATGTTTGCTGCGGTAGAAACATCACATGACTTTCCATACTGCATCTGTTTACTAATGATCATAACGTCCAGAGGACTTCGGGTCAATTAGATCACAAATATGATCACAACGTAATATCACAAGTTGTAAATATAGCTTTACATTTAGTAACCACATGGTATTCAGACATTTTGGTTGATATAACAGGGAAATTAGAAATAATTTGATGTGTTTTTATCTGGAATTGTGTCACAAATTTTTACTGTATTCATATTTAGTCTAAACTTTCAATTTGTATTGTTGAACCGACAAACTTTTACAGCCAAGAAATAAAACTACATATAAAACTACATTTATAGCTGTGCTCATATTTATTCATATCCTTTAATTAAATTAGGAAAAAAAAAACAGCTGCCTGTAAAATAAGCTGAAATTGACTAGAGTAATAATAAATAAAAAATTTTATGAAAATCATTACATTATTTTCCAAATCTGGTTCAATAGAAATATTTTTGTTAAAAAAACAAACAAATAAGATAATTCATTACATATTACATCACTCATAAACCAATATTTAGTTGAACAATCCTTTAATGTTTCCGCTCCAGTCAGGTGTTTTCTGTTCCTCTCAGTCAGACTTCTGCACCTGTTGACAGGTATTTTGTCCCACTGTTCAACAGAAAAGTGCTCTAATTTGTCCAGGACACATTTGTTTGTTTGTTTGTTTTTCTTTTTTCAACTCAATTAAATGAAAAAACAGTGTCTTATATTACTAAATTTATATTTTTGCACATTTTTAGTTATTGTTCCTTTTTTAAGTCTCCAGTTATTTGAGTGACTGTTGTAAATTCAGCTTTTTCTTTAATGAAAGGGGATGAATACATATGAGCACAACTGTAAAATAGAAACAAGTTGTGGATCTTTCAGAAACTAGAATCAGAAAATGTTTGGAATTTCATTTGACAAGTCAAAATCTATAAAACTGACTTGTTTCTTTAATTTAATCAAACTTCCCCAGAAATGGAAAGGTACATTTAACACACAGCTACAGGAAATACATTTAAAATCTACATTTTATCAGGATTTGGGCTGAGAAGGCCTCCCCCCAGCAGGTCAGCATCAGGACACAGCCTGCAGCTCCTCCTCCAGCTCAGAGAACAGGTAGAGCATCTTACCTGGTGAATTCGGTGAGTCCCTTCAGGAACCAGGCGGAGTTGCGGTACAGAGACATGGTTCTGCTCTGGAAGCCTCTCCAGCTCTCTGTCAGGGCTTTTAATTCACCACCAAAACCACGTGCAACCCGTGGAATCAACAGAACTGGGACCGGGACTGCAGCGCCCCCAGCGGCGGGTCGGAGACGTGCATCAGTCCACACACACACACACACACACACACACACACACACACTGAGAGTTGCTTTGTCAGAGACATCCAAGCAGGAAATATTAATTCAGAAACAACAAAATTATGCGAGTTATGAGGCAACAACAAAACGGAGTCAGCCTGATACTTAAACTGTTGTAGATAGTTTTTATTTAACTAAAATATGTAAATATCAACAAATATCTTTCAATAAGATATTCCTGAATACGAATATGGAAGTTTAAAAACAACTGGGTTTATTATTTATACAGATAAATAAATGACCGAATTAATAAACAAACAAATGAAGTTTAAAAACAACTGTGTTCATTATTTATACAGATAAATAAATGTATAAACAAACAAATGAACGAAGTTTTTGTGCAACTGGATTACTAAAGTATATAGTACACGAAGTACATTTATAAAGTACTGTAGTAAATGAATACTGTTATGATAACTAACTCATAAACAACTAAATAAACCATCGCTGGCCTCCTGCTCCACCTGCTCGCGCAGCCAGGTCGCTCCACGGCAGCCAATCAGCAGCACGAGCGCAGCAGGGTGCGGCTCCCACCGCAGAGGCTGCGCGCGCAGAGGGAGGAAAGGTCTCGCGGCGCAGGTGTGTTTTCTACCTGCATGATCTCTGCTCGGTTCAGGACGGGACAGTAAAATGGTGAGTGTCCGGACTTTGTGCGCTTCCCTGCGGGCAGCGACGTGAGCCTCACGGCCTGCTCAGCTCCGAGCTCGCGTGGGCGTGGAGCTCCATCTCCAGCAGCGTGGAGAAGAAAACGGGCTTCTTTAAGCTTCTCCTACATCCTGTAAGAGGAATGAAGTTTGTCTGGGATGATTTCAAACACAAACCACCTCGTTTTTTCTGATTCAAGCTGAAACAAAAAGTGTAAAAAAAAAAATCGTTTTATGATTTCTAACCTTTACTAAAACTTTCTAGCATCTTATCAGACTGGCAAATAAATGCAAGTCTGCTGTGATGCACCTTGTCCTGCTTTGTCTTGCAGCAGACAGAAGCTGCTGCTTGCAGCTGCACCCAGGGCAAAGAGCTCTCTCTAATCGCCTTTCACAACAGAGGCTTTGTTTTCATGCCTTATTACACTCAGAGAGGATCTGTCGGTGAGCAACCTGCAGTAGACCTAACTGAGCAGCAGGTGTTCCTGCAGGGTTCATATTAACCACATGTCAGATTTAAGACTTTAGCAGCTGTAAGACACCATGTTCCTCCTGTTGGCTTCAGCACCTATCTTTAGTTACAACGCCGGTGGATAAAAACTAATAAATGAAGAGGTTTTTCTGTTCTCTCCCTCCTCTCTCCGACCTGGGAAGATGCGCTTCGTGTTGCTGTTCAGTCGGCAGGGGAAGCTACGCCTGCAGAAGTGGTTCACGCCGTTGTCAGACAGGGAGAAGAAGAAAGTGATCCGGGACATGACGATGCTGGTGTTGGCGCGTCCGCCTCGCACCTCAAACTTCCTCCAATGGAAGGACCTGAAGATCGTTTACAAGAGGTAGATGGACCGGATCCAGCAGTGGGAGGTGGACCGGTTCTTTCTCTGCTGCTGCTTTCACATTCAAACCCTTTGCAAGAACATTTAACCCCTTTTTTCTACTTTCTGACATTGTTATCTGTTGAAAGTGATGTTGGGACTTTGTTTAACGGAGTAAAGAAAGATCCTGAAATAACAACGGCAAAGCAGGAATGTTTGTACCTCCTTAGTTGAGCACGTTACCAGTTCAGTTCAGCCCACCTTCCTGCAGTCCAAGTGTCACATGATCACAGTTTGTTTCCACATGTGGTGGACAGCGGGCGCTCCATGAACAGATAATTTCATGACTGAAGAAGGAGAGCTGCAGAATCTTTGCTGTTTTCATCTGATCATGTCACAGAAGTTCATTTAGACCCCCAGAAACTGAATCAGGATCCTCAGATCAGGATCTGTGGTTCTGAACTGCAGCAGAACCCATCCAGATTGTACAAACTTACAGAAAGTTGATAGAAAGACCACATTTACAGGATGGTGAGAGAACAGACAGAGAGGATAGTAGACAGAAAATCACAGAGCAGGTCTCGGATCAGTAGCAGAACCATTTCGGGGAAAAACCTCTAAAAGTAAAACTGAAACTAGATTAAAATGTTTGCATCACATCATATGAAGCTTCACATGATCACGTGATGATGCGCCTCAGTGTCCCTGGTTACCTTCCTCCTCCTGCCCTGCAGATACGCCAGCCTGTACTTCTGCACCGGTCTGGAGACCCAGGACAATGAGCTGCTCGCTCTGGAGGTGCTGCACAGATACGTGGAGCTGCTGGACAAGTACTTTGGTAATGTAAGTATCGCTGCACTGAGCTCCCATAAAGCTTCAACAATGACTGATCACGCGTTCATTCAGCCCCTTTATGAGAGGAAACTGTTGACAGCTCAGGGTTTGAGAAACCATTTAAAACTTCTATGCTGCTGTGAGTGATGTGTGGTCTTCTTTTATCATCACTCTGTAAAGAAAAATGTTTCTGTAATTTGTCTTAGAAACAATGCTTGTTATTGTCACAAACACTGACAGCTGACAGATAACTATCAAGGACGCCTCAACAAAGTGGGTGTGCTGGTTTAATGAAAGGATGGATGAGGTTTGGGAGAGATTCGAGCATTCTGGTTGTTTAATTTGGGCTGTCTTTAAGCTGAGAAGAGGAGGCTGAGGATGTCTGTGATCCGACAACACAAAGCTTTCAAAACAAACAAGAAAGGATATGAAGAGAGAGAAGAAACGAAAAGAAAAGCTGGGTGTAGGGCTGCCCGATTCTGGATAAAATGAGAATCACGATTTTATTCCAATATAAGTATTTATCGCACGTATTAACTTTGCAACAGCTGACACTGAACATAAAAACAACAAATGTCTCTCTTGTCTCCTCTTACACACACAACCTTTGAATAATTTTAATAGTAACATTTTTAAACAATATTTTTTCTGTGCATAAGGCGATGAGAGGTCGGTATGTTTCTTAAAATATAAACAGGTGGGTTGGACATGAAGCTAGAAATTTCACACAGCGGTCCTTTGGTTAAATGTGATATTCTGACATTTAACAATGGAGGACAAAAGTGATTTATGCAATGTGGGTCTAAAGGGATTCAAAATCTACTTTTTAAAAAGTGATAGCCTATTTCAATGGCAAAATAAAAAACAAAACAAAACAAAAAAAACCCAACAGAAAAGAGTTTATTCATAAACATATTTAGGGTGGTTTTGACTCATCTTTTGTTTCTCCTACAACGTCCATTACATTACATGCATATGGACAATTGTGCAATTTGTTTAGCTTTTTTAAATCGTTATTTGAAAATGAGATCGTTTATGAGTATGAGTGATTTTTTAACGATTAATTGTGCATCTATAGCTGGATGGGTGAGAGAAAGAGAAAGGATGAAACGATACATGAGTGAGGGGATGGACAGATAGGTGAGAGGCATAAGAGAGGATGGATGGAGGAATGAGGGGGCCGATGGAGGGAAGAATGGATGAAGAGGTGAATGAAGGAAGGATGAAACTATGAATGAGTATGAGAGAGAGAGGAAAGATGAAATGATGGGTTAAGGTGAAGACACCCCTGGCTGACTGTCTTAATGATGTCAAGGTCTGGTTTAAATGTTTAAATCTGAATGAGACTAGGACTGAGGTGATAACGTTTGGGCCCAGTGCCAGCTCTGTCAGACCCTCTCAGTCAGTACAGCAGACCTACAGCCACCAACCTGGTCATGATGTACTCAGATCTTAAAGGGGTGCTGTGATGGTATTTGGAGTTTTCTGAGCTTTCTACAGTGTTACAGTGTTGAATCCTCATCAGACATGTGAACGGCACTGTTTTTTATCACCTAAATGCATGTTTGAGTTTGAGTTCCAGCACTCTCTCTGTTCAGTTTCCATGGCGACGAAAAACGCATGGTTTTAGAGAGTTTTTTCTACTTGGAAATCCTTGTGACGTCCCGGGGGATAAGGTTCGGTGATTGGTTACCTTCTACTGGTTAACAAGGGCATGTACAAATACATCAGGCGGGTGGAAAACGTGGGATAAAGTTATTTCCAACGATGGCTGGTGAGTTTACCAAAGAGAGACATCCTGCTGCATTCGTTGCTGTGGGTTGCTGTTTTCCACTTCGTTTTCAGGCTCTGATTCAGGTTCCAACATGTAGGGCTGCATGCTATGTGTTGACATTGTATTTTTTTTTTTTTTTTTATTGAGTTCATATGAGCCTAATACTTCTGTTTATGAGATGTTACAATGACGGCGAAAGCAGTTGCGGTGCGCGCTCCCGATGTAGTGCAGTGGCGGGAGGCGGGGCTTAATGCGGAAGAGTCTCAATCCACTCGTTTTGCCCGCAGGCTGATCGGACAGCCTACGGAGAGGGTCGGTCTGAAGTAAATAAAGAGATTTGTGACAATAACTCCATCAATCCCAGCCCTTCTGGTCTCAGAAATAAAAATAAATTAGCCTGAAATGCACATAATAGTTCCACTTTAAACTGATAGACAAGTTAATGCGGTTGTGAAAAGTTGTTTTTATCATCTTCGCCTTTTAGCTAAAGTTTAATCTTTTTTTTCCTTCTCTGATTTTGAGCGTGTCATGCATGTTTTTATTTCCTCACGTCTGGACAACTGCAACGCACTTTATTGTGGAATTAATCACAGAGCACTTTATCCACCTGTTGTTTGTCCAAAATGCGGCTGCGCACCTCTTAACAGGAACCAAAAAAAAACATGAGCACATCTGTCCTATTCTTCCATCTTTGCATCTGGTCAGAGGGCCAGCTCTGCCTTATGGTCCCAAAGATGAGGCTTAAAACACGGAGGGAAGGGGTCTTTTCTGTGGCTGGTATAAATGCCCCCCATATCAAAACGGCCCCCACCCTGGAGGGTTTGTTTTAAGTCTCGTCTTAAGACTTACTTTTATTCTCTGGCTTTTAACACCATGTGAGTTGTGTGTCTTATTTTTTTTTTAAATTCATTTTTATTAAATTATTCATTGGTTTTTACCTGTTTATTGAGATTGATTTTAAGTTTATTACTTTGTATTTATTGATGTTTTAGTGTTGTAACATTATTACTGTTTTATTCTGTGCAGCATTTGGAAACTGTTTATGTTTATAAAATTTGCCATATAAATATAGTGGATTGGATTGGACAGACAGAAGTGGGAGGGAGGGTGATGAAAATGGAAGGCAAAAGGGAGAGCAGAGATGAGGAAGGGAAGGATGGATGGGTAAGGAAGAAAACAGGAGGGAACCATGACGCCTAAGGGGAGGAAGGGAGGATGGGAAGATGGAAGAATGAGGGTCAGGGAACATGGATTAAAAAAGGGAAGATTGGATGGGTAAGAGAGGGAGAAGGAGGAATTTGGATAGGAAGGTGAAGAGTTAGAGAGGTGAAAAAAGGAGGGATGGATCTATGGGTGAGGGAGTTGGAGGAAAAGTTGGGGAGGATGGATAATTGAGGCAAGAAAGACAATATGAAAGGATGGAGGAATGAGGGAGGGATGAAAGAAGGAAGGATAAATGGGTAAGGTAGAGGGAAAAAAGATGGATGGTAGGCAGGAAGGGAGAGAGGATGAATGTGACAAAAGATGGGATGAGTGAGGACAGGGAAGGTGGGTGAAGCAGGGATAAAACTTAGCGGGTGATGGAGGTGTGGAGGCTGAACCGAAGTGAACAGCTTGACTTCATTCACCCATATGAGACCACTTGTAGAGCACACAAGAAGGCCCCATATCCACATACCATACCATACCACGCCACGCCACGCCATACCATACCGTACCATACAGTACCATACCCTACCCCACCCTACCCTACTCTACTTTACCCTACCCCACCATACCATACCAGACCATACCATACCATACCATACCATATCACACCACACCACACCATACCACACCATACTATACCATACAGTACCATACCATATCACACCACACCACACCACACCATACCATACCATACAGTACCATACCCTACCCTACCCTACTTTACCCTACCATACCCTACCCTACCCTACCATATCACACCACACCACACCAGACCATACCATACCGTACCGTACCGTACTGTACTGTACCATACCCTACCATACCATACCATACCATATCACAGCATACCATACCATATCACAGCATACCATACCATACCATATCACAACATACCATATCACACCATACTGTACCGTACCATACCATACCATACCATACCCTACCACACCATACCATATCATACCGTACCGTACCCTACCGTAACGTACTGTACTGTACCCTACCCTACCCTACCCTGCCCTACCCTACCCTACCCTACCCTACCCTACCATACCCTACAGTACCATACCCTACCGTACCGTACCCTACCGTACCGTACTGTACCCTTCCCTACCATACCCTACCCTATATTACCCTACCCTACCATACCATATCACAGCATACCATACCCTACCATACCATACCATACCATACCCTACCATACCCTACCCTACCCTACCCTACCCTACCATATCACACCACACCACACCACACCACACCACACCATACCATACCGTACCGTACCCTACCATACCATACCATACCATACCATACCATACCATACCATATCACAGCATACCATACCATATCACACCATACCATACCATACCATACCAAACCATACTATATCACAGCATACCATACCATACCATATCACAACATACCATATCACACCATACTGTACCGTACCATACCATACCATACCATACCCTACCACACCATACCATATCATACCGTACCGTACCCTACCGTAACGTACTGTACTGTACCCTACCCTACCCTACCCTACCCTACCATACCCTACAGTACCATACCGTACCGTACCGTACCCTACCGTACCGTACTGTACCCTTCCCTACCCTACCCTACCCTACCCTATATTACCCTACCCTACCATACCATATCACAGCATACCATACCCTACCATGCCATACCCTACCATACCCTACCATACCCTACCATACCCTACCATACCCTACCCTACCCTACCATACCATATCACACCACACCACACCACACCACACCATATCATACCATACAGTACCATACCCTACCCTACCCTACTTTACCCTACCATACCCTACCCTACCCTACCATATCACACCACACCACACCAGACCATACCATACCGTACCGTACCCTACCATACCCTACCGTACCGTACCGTACTGTACCGTACTGTACCATACCCTACCCTACCATACCATACCATACCATACCATATCACAGCATACCATACCATATCACACCATACCATACCATACCATACCAAACCATACTATATCACACCATACCATACCATACCATACCATATCACAGCATACCATACCATACCATATCACAACATACCATATCACACCATACTGTACCGTACCATACCATACCATACCATACCCTACCACACCATACCATATCATACCGTACCGTACCCTACCGTAACGTACTGTACTGTACCCTACCCTACCCTACCCTACCCTACCCTACCCTACCCTACCCTACCCTACCATACCCTACAGTACCATACCCTACCGTACCGTACCCTACCGTACCATACTGTACCCTTCCCTACCCTACCCTACCCTATATTACCCTACCCTACCATACCATATCACAGCATACCATACCCTACCATGCCATACCATACCATACCCTACCATACCCTACCCTACCCTACCCTACCCTACCCTACCATATCACACCACACCACACCATACCATACCGTACCGTACCCTACCATACCCTACCGTACCGTACCGTACTGTACCATACCCTGCCCTACCTTACCCTACCATACCATACCATACCATACCATACCATACCATATCACAGCATACCATACCATATCACACCATACCATACCATACCATACCAAACCATACCATACCATACCATACCATACCATATCCTACCATACCCTACAGTACTGTACCCTACCGTACCGTACCCTACCGTACCGTACTGTACCCTACCCTACCCTACCCTATATTACCCTACCCTACCCTACCCTACCCTACCATATCACACCATACCATACCCTACCATGCCATACCATACCATACCCTACCCTACCCTACCCTACCCTACCATATCACACCATACCATACCCTACCATGCCATGCCATACCATACCATACCATACCATACCCTACCCTACCCTACCCTACCCTACCATACCATATCACAGCATACCATACTATATCACACCATACCATACCATACCGTACCATACCATACCATACCATACTATACCTTACCCGTACTGTACCCTACCTTACCCTACCCTACCATACCCTACCCTACCCTACCCTACCATAAACCCTAAAAACAACAAACAGCTGACCAAAGTGCTGTCCAGTAACAGCAAGTGAATAAAAACAGCTTAAGAAAATAAAATAACAATAAAATGGTAAAATAAGACATACATTAAAAACAACATTTAAAAATAAAATACAAGGACACAAATGACAACTAAGTCTTGCTAAAATGCCAAAGAATAAAAATGTGTTTTTTTAAACGGCTTTTCAAAACAGCAGTGGAGTTATCCTGTCTAACCTGCTGAGGGAGGCTGTTCAAGATTCTTGGAGCTAGAACTGAAAAGACTCTGTCTCCTCTGGATTTACACCAATTCATAGGGACATTTAAAAGCATCTGGTCCTTTGCGGTGGTGTGTAGGGATGCAGCAGGTCAGCCAGATAAGGAGGTGAAAGGTCATTAAGACACATAAAAACAAATAAGAGAATCTTAAAATTGATCCTAAACTGAACAGGAACCCAGTGAAGAGATGCTAAAACCGGAGATATGTGCTCACATTTTCTTGTTCCAGTTAAAAATCTTGCAGCGGCATTCTGTACATGTGGATCACGTGTTTTTCTCCGTCAGCAGCTGCTGTTTCAATGGTTTCTATGACAACCAGTGGAGACTGTGTCCTGCTCTACAAAGACACAAGAGCTCATGATGTCTTCCTGGGAGGACAGCTGGGGATTCTTCTGTTAGCAGCTGATTCTGTCCCCACTGGTTCCTGCAGTCAGATCAGATTGGATCTCTGTCCCAACTCTGAACATGTTTGATCCCCTTGCTGTCCACCAGGTGCTTCCACTCTAAATAACTGGATTTATTGGACCATTATGCCTTCCTATTCTACAACAAAGACGGCGATGGAGCTGTGGCCTCTCGTCGTCGTACATCTGCTGGATGCTTTTTACTCAGTAATTGAATGAAAGATGTGCAAGATACACACACAGATGATGTATTCTGCTTCAGGTGTGTGAGCTGGACATCATTTTCAACTTTGAGAAGGCCTACTTCATCCTGGATGAGTTCCTGATGGGTGGAGAGATTTTAGAAACGTCCAAATTAGCCGTGGGTACGTGCATGGAGGAGTCGGACACTCTGCAGGAGGTACAACATCCTTCACCAAACACACAGATTTCTTCTGTCACACGTGTGAATCTGTTCATATCTTCTGTCCCCACAGACGATGGAAGAATACATGAACAAACCTGCATACTGAGGATGCTCCACGTTTTAAGCCAGACCTCGTTTATCATGATCTCAGGGTTTTGGGAGAAAAAAAAGACTGTTGAGGAGCTGTTTTCTCAGCAGAGGTATTTTTGATTAAATAAAGAAACACGACACAGTAAGGAAAAAATAAAGTCAATGCTTTATTCTCAGGTATGTCACAGATGAGCACATTTAAGAAAGAGCTACCAAAAAGAAAAAAAAAACACAAGTGAGTGTGAGGGTCCAACACTGATTGTGTGTGTGTGTGTGTGTGTGTGTGTGTGTGTGTGTGTGTGTGTGTGTGTGTGTGTGTGTGTGTGTGTGTGTGTGTGTGTGTGTGTGAAATGTAAGGCTGGTGAAACACATCTACGTGTTTTCAAGCAACCGGTTTTTATTCAGAAAAAAAAAAAACAAGTGAATGTCTCAACACTCATTTCTGCTAATAAAGTTTTTCTGTAAACCTACATGTTTGTTTTTTTTCTTCAAAATACTTCATGTTTTCTTCTTCTTCTTCTTCTTCTTCCTAAAAAGCAAAACAGACATAAATATTTACATTTACATGTATGTGCTCCAGGTCGCGCACGCACCACCTGCTCTATGTTCCTTTGGCATCACTTTCCTCAGTTTCTGGGTTTAGCAGGCTCAACAGTTTCATCACAGCCTCACTCTCCAAGCCTTGTGTTTGCGTTTCTTCACCCCGCTCCTCATCCTCAGTCTGTCTTTTCTCATTGGGGCTTTGATCAGTGTCCATTAGATCAAAATATTTCTCTACTGCTGTTCCCAAAGAGCCCGGCTCGCCCTGTCCGGCTTCGTCCCGCTTCTGGTTCGCCTTGTTGCTGCGGAGCGCCGGGCTGGGATACTGCGCCAGCATCTGCGCTGCCAGATACGCCGCCAGCTCATCCTCGTCCACGGTGTCGTCGTAGTCGTCTCTGAAGGCGGTCGTGGGGCGCCGCTGCGTGGGAGTGGAGTCCCCCAGACGCCCGGCAGGACGAATGTAAAGTCGTGATGGGGAGGTTTTGTGCTTCCTGCTGGGTGCTGAGTCCTCCATGCCTCCCAGACCCAGAATTTGGAGGATTTCTTCTGTTCTTCTCTGCTCTGGGGTCTTCTGGGGGTAAGGTGGGCGTCTGCTGTAGAGTTTCTCCTCAGGAACATGGTGGGAAATCTTCTGGAGCTTGTCTCCGGCTCTCAGCGTGGCCATCAGGTCTTCAGGGGGGATCTGGTATCTCTGGGAGAAGGAGAGGAGCTGGTAGATGAGTTGTGGATCGACGGCGTCTCCGTGGCGAGACCTCTCTACCCTCTCCTCCTCCTCCTCCTCTGCCTCCCGCTTCTGTTTCTCCTCCTCTGTTTTCTCCAGGACTTTGAGGAGGTAGTAGTCCATCATTTTGGCCACATCATCCGCATCGCTCGACCTTTTAACTGGGTAACTCTGCCCACCTTCCTCTTCATCATCCTCATTGGCTTCTTCATCACTGTCTACATAATCAAGCCCTCGATCGACTTTACCTTTGTTACTCTCCTCCTCCTCCTCTTCTTCCTCCTCCTCCTGCTGTTCTAGTGGACCCCAGTTTTCAAGGTCCCCATCATCATCATCATCATTAAACATATCTTCGTCTTCTTCTTCATCCTCCTCTTCTTCATCGTGACGCTTATGAAGAATCTTTGACCCAGACAGCTTGTTCAGTTCATCAAACACAGACTGCAGCGTGGCCAGATTCTGAGGCGTGTACTTCTCCTCCACGTTCTCATTTGTGCGCTTAAAGGGGCTCTCATACATGGGCCCATCGCCCTCTTCATCACCCTCATCTTCCTCCTCATTCTCAAACATCAGAGGCATCTTCCTGTGAGGTGTGATGCCGCGATGCAAGCCTGTTTTCTCCGGCCTGGAAGCCTTCTCCGTCTGCTGGAGTGTGCTGAGCACAGCTTGGAGCAGCTCCTCGCTCTTGTCCTCTGGTTCCTCTTCCTCCCGCTCCTCTTCATCGTGGCTCTGCCTCAGCATGGCACGCAGCTTCTCTGTGTCATCCATGTAGCGGACATCGTGTCCTGCAGGAACGCCACGCTGCTGCAAGTCCAGGCCGGATCTTTGATGGAGACTCTCGATGTACTCCAAGGCTTTCAGCATGTCTGCGTTGGGGGTCTGGTGGTCATTTCCTCTCTGGGAGTCTGAGTCGCTTCCCTCTCTGAGCGAAGCCCCGTTGATGCCAGAGGAAGCGAGGCAGAGACAGATGAAGAGAAGCTTGGCTGCAGAGGTGAGGACAGGCTTGGTCTGAGGCAGTGACGGCATGGTGACGTCTGCAGAGAGGAGACAAAGAGGAGCAAGTCAGCTCTGACCTTTACCTGTCAAACAGGTTCACAACAATGATTTAAAAGGATGCATCTGAAACAGCTCAGACAGACGGAAATCTGCTCCACACAGAGGAAAGAAAGCTGTCTTCAACCTGATCTCAGATATTTCTGGCTACAAATTAATTTTATTTTACGTACTGGGGAGCATTTAACAGAAAACACGTAGGTACATTGAGTGTTGTGTAATTATAATGAGAATCAGCTGCATCTCTGATTGAATGCAGGACACTGGTATGTTTTTCCTGCCTGCTGCTGGTCTGTCAGCATCATACTGGGATCATGCCTCCTGTTTGCAGCAGCAGCAATAACAGCATTCAGCTCCCGTGAAAATCCCATTAGTCGTCAAAGTGCTGCTCTACGTGAGTCACGGCCCTGTTGTCAAGGGAACCCAGTAAGCCTGATGTTCCTGATGTCCCCCCCCCCTCTTTTCCAGACAAATATCCAAATGCCTTCTTGTTTCTGCTTTTAAAGCTTTACCCAGTTTGAAATGACTAGGAGATCAATTTTCCTCCATGTGAAGCTTTTTCATTAAAAACTGTCCTTTAAAGTGAAACATCAGAAGCATCAGCAGAAACTTCTGGAGGTAAATAAGATCTCTGCTCAGCAGAAGCAGTAAAACAATTCTTCCTGCTTATTTTTCCAGCTGTCTTTCCTGTTTTTACTGAGCTCTAATCTTAAAATGTTTTTATGAAAGACGCAAAAGTCTAAACTATGATCCTCAGAGTGCGTTCAGATGAAAACAAGAGGAGAACAAAGGACTGCGGGCAGTGAACGCATCATCTGCGCCGCGCATCAGGTTGGCAAACAGCTCCTCAGAAAATCACTTTAAACAAGTTAAGAAAGCATCTTTTTCTCGTGATGAGAGACAGAAAACAGAGTCAAAGCGACGGGAAAGAGGCTGAGGGGAAGCAGAGCGGAGTAAAATGACGCAGTCCTACCTTGTGCGGTCAGTTTGTGCGGGTCGCGCTGCGCATCTCTCTGCTGCGCCGCGCGGTGGGAAGTCTGCTTTCAGCACCGCGGACAGCTCCTCGCTTTATTAGAGGAACCACCTGACTCGTGCGTCAGGAGATACGCAATACGCGCGCGCACGCGCATGATTTACATAGCCCTTACTACACGCGCCCTGCGCACGCGGGAGGTTTTTTTTTTTTTATTTGCATTGAGAAAAAGAGGCAATTCTGTCTGAAGCCAGAAAGAAAAGTAGTTTCATGCAGAGCAGTTTGAGCAACATGAAGAACATCAGCGCTGTCAACAGGCGTGCGCGCGTGCGTCAGAAGACACACAGTTTTGATCCAAAGCAGATTTAATTGTTTAAATTGTGTTTTCTGCTCCAGGTTTTTCTGTTTTTGGCTGATTGAAATGGATTTCAGTTACAGCATCACCATGTGTGTGTGTGTGTGTGTGTGTGTTTGTGTGTGTGTGTGTGTGTGTGTGTGTGCGCGCGAGTGCGAGTGCGTGTGTGCAGAGACGGTTGGACTGAGGCTGTTGTGTCTCTGCTGCAGCAGAGAGGGACAGAGACGGTTAAAGTCCACCGATGACTCACATAGGGACTCCGCCAAATCCGGAGATGGGCGGGGGTGACAGAGGGACTGCAGAGGTGTGTGTGTGTTTGTGTGTGTGTGTCTGCTCTTTTGCTACCAGCCAGCGTGCACTGCTTTCTATTTTTGGCAGCCTGTCAAATCTAGTCAACTATGGATCAGTGTGTGGGTGTGGTTTCAGATTCATTCATAAATCCTTGTCATTGCTGAGTTTGATCCGAGCTCTCCTGTCCTCCACTGACCTGATGTTCTCTGCCGCTTGCCCTGTTTTCAGATGAAGAATAAAACTCTCACTAATCATCACAAATGCTCACACAATCTTCCAGTTAACATCATAAATAAACAACGTGTTGTTAAAGCAAGAGGAAAGCAGTTTTCTGTGTCAACGTGTGGGTAAACAGATTGATGAGTCATGAACTGAAACTCTGTTCTGTTATCTTCACAGCACCAACATGGATTCATCCCGACTCACAGTTAACATCCATGTACGATTTGATGAGTCACTTTATCAAGCCCAAGTACAGAGTTGGACCCCTTTTTCATTTAGAACTGCCTCCTGCTGTCAGATCCAACATGATGGAAACGTTCCTCAGAGGTTTTGCTCCATGTTGACATGAAGCATCACACAGTTGCTGCACATCATGATGAGAATCTCCCGTTCCACCACATCCCAAAGCTGCTCTGCTGGACTGAGATCTGGTGACTGTGGAGGCCGTTGGAGGACAGTGAACTCATCATCATGATGGAGATGATGTGAGCTTTGTGACATGGTGCATCATCCTGCTGGAAGTTTCCATCAGAAGATGCTACACTGTGCTCAGAAAGGGATGGACATGGTCAGCAGCAGCACTCAGGCAGGCTGTGCTGGTTAAACCATGTCATGCTGGTGCTGACGAGGCTGAACTGCTTGTGTTACCATAAGCAAATGAATGAAATGAATAAAAAATGAAAAATACTTTATTAATCCACAAAGGGAAATTCAATAATATGAACAGGTAGATTTTAACACAGTGAACGAATGCATCATTTTGTAACACCGCTTCAAGACGTGGGAAGGGATATAAGAGCAGATTTTACTCCATTGCCTCATTCAGACTAATTACTGCCTCCCTCCTGACTAACACACACCCACATACATACACACATCATGCCACTGTTGTTCTGATAAATCCTGTGCTGTGGTTTAGTTCTGGTAAACAGAAACCAATTACCGTTCAGTTCCACCTCAATTCCCATTTCCTGTCCTATAAATCAGGCTGCAGGTTTTCTCATGTTGGCGTTCCTCAGCGGTAGATGACAACATGGTCACAGATGGAGCCGAGCTTCACCCTGCATGTCCAGTTTGCAGGTTACCTCATCAACTGGCCTCCAGTTCAGGTTGTTTTCTGCCTGTAAACCAGTGTTGCTAACTGGAGTTTCCTTTAGACAAGGCAAGTTCCCACGTACAACACAATTAATCAACAGGATGATTCAAAGGGATTTACAGAAACATTAAAACATTAAAAAAATAAGAAGCATAATTCAAAATTAAAACAAGAAAGAAAAGGAAAATGAAATAAACATCAGATAAAAAGTATTAAAACCATGATCCATTCCAGAGTTGGATTTATAATAAACCTGAAAAAAGTCAAATAAAACGTATTTGTAATGCAGCTGAGAACAGGAGGGTCTTTAACTGAGTGTTTTCATACTGGCACAGAGGTTTTTGCAGTTTTCCATGTCAGCTTTTGACTCTGTAAACTGATAAAAGACCAGATCCGGATGACCTGAGGGGTCTGGTAGGTTCATACTGGGTCAAAAGGTTTGTGGTATATTTTGGTCCTGAACCATTGAGAGCTTTATAGACCCGCAGCCAGAGGTGGCAATTCCTGATCCAGAAAGTAAAAGTCCTGTCCGGCAGCTGTTCCGACCAGTCACCAAACGAGCGGAATTTAATAAGCAGAGTTTATTTGCCAGGTAAACGAGCCTGTTAGTTAAAGCACCTGTTCTAAATGTACAGGTAGATCCAAAAACATGGCAGGACTTTTACTTTCTGGACCAGGAATCGCCAGCTCTGCCAGCAGCAGAACTTTAAAGTCTGTCCTCTGACAGACAGGCAGCCAGTGTAAAGACCCCAGAACTGGACCAATGTGGTCGACTTTCTTGGTTTTACTGAGGACTTGAGCA
Source organism: Telmatherina bonti (assembly GCF_933228915.1). Classification (NCBI taxonomy): domain Eukaryota; kingdom Metazoa; phylum Chordata; class Actinopteri; order Atheriniformes; family Telmatherinidae; genus Telmatherina; species Telmatherina bonti. The sequence goes on along the minus strand of NC_136627.1, from coordinate 7,275,869 downwards.
GCAGAGTTCTGAATTAGCTTGTTTTTAGGAAGACCCGTAAAGACCCTGTTGGTAATCAAGCCGACTAAAGATGAAAGCCTTTACCAGTTCTTCCTGGTCCTGCTAGTAAGATGACTTTGTCATTCACTTAATGTGTTTTTCAAACTTCACACGTGAGTCCATCACTACACCCAGATTTCTGGCCTGCTTGGTGGTTTTTAGGTGTATAGAATGAAGTTCTATGGTGACCTGTATCATTTATCTTTGGCTCCAAAGAGAATCCCCACAGTTTTGTTTTAATTTAACTTGTTACAGCCTGGCTCAAAAGGCTGCAACCAAGAAGGGAGGCAGGCACAGAAATGGTGGTTACAAAAAGTAAACTTTATTAAAGGAACATAATCAAAATAGGAACTTAACCACAACACTACCAAAGCAGCCTAAACCAAAGTAAAACAATAGTGCCACGTCTGTACAAACCCAGGGTGATCTCCCAGCCCACACACTGAACTCAGGCTTGGTTGAGCTTTTAAATGGTGGCAGAGCACACAGGGCCCAGGTGTGGCTCATGCCACTGATTATGACGGCGCCTGAAAACACTCAACAGAAAGACAAATGGTTTAACAAAGGCAAAACAGTGGTGGGGCTGTCACAAACTCAGGAATGTTTAGGAACATTCAGTCATTAATCTCAATGCATTTACCAAGATCCTGTACAGGTCCTCAGTCTCCTGGTGACATTGTAATATAAATCTGTGTGTCATCTGCGTAGCTATGGTAACTAATGTTATTCTGTATGACCTGTGCCTGTGGGAGCATGTAGATGTTAAACAGAAGAGACCCCAGGATGGAACCTTGAGGAACTCCACATGTAATTCTTGTCTGCTCAGATGTAAAGTTACCTATTGACACAAAGTACTCCCTGTTCTCTAAGTATGTTTTGAACCAGGTAGTACAGCTTGGAGTAACGTGTAATATATTTGTCTTTTTATTAGAAAATATCAAGTATTTTCTGTCATAAATACATATTTTAACAAAATGTAATCCCAATCTAATCCAAATTAAAGCGTTCTCAAATCTTAGAATGAGTTATTTACACAGGTGGCAGTGCCGTGTTGCATCACTATATCTGAATAGTGTAGCTAAAAGGGGAGAAACTTGTTAGCCTTACATGTTTTAGCTGTGAATCTTCGTGTTTGTGGAGGTGGGAGGGAGTAGGAGAAACAAGCAAAGATGACTGTGGATCATTCAACTTGCTGTTTTCCACTGAAATGGAGGACCATCCATATTCTTAGCCCTGCAAGAGGGAGGAAAATATAGCCAAGAAAAGAAAAAGAAATGATAACCAGGAGAAAAGGAGAGTCAAGTGGGTGTAGAATTTACATGATTTCACTCCATGACATCAGCTATCAGCATTAGCATGATACCAAATACATGAAGGGCATTCTTGTAACTTATCAGCATCAATAACAAACAGATTAATGTGTTGTTCTGCATGTTATGACCTGACGTGATGCTACAACGTGTGCAAGATGTTGACATTTTCACATTTGTGACTCTCAGTGACTTCAGTAGTGGTAACAACAGTGAGGTGCTAGAAATACGACTTGGTTGTTTGCATGCTGTTACAGCATCACTGGACAGGAGTAAATCTTACACACTGGGGCTTTAAGGATGGAAAGGTTATGTAGTGTTTATTTAACTTTACCCAGCTTCTAAAATGTCTTCAGCAACAGAAAAAATATTTCTTAGAAGTAAATAAATAGGCGTCTCCACTGGCACAAAAACAGCTGAGGGTCACCGAGCCAGCCCTAACTGTAAGTTTTACCTAAAAGGAAAGTGTGAAGCTTGATCTGGATCGACGCAGTGTCTGCTTACTGGAACTGAACTGGGAGTTGCTTCAACAGAGACAGGTCTGAAAAGTGAAAGGTTTGCCTCTTAGTATACTTTTAGAATCTGCAGGAACCTCAAGCAAACCTGCAGTGTGAGAGTGAAGTACTCTGTTGGGAAAATCTGGAATCATTAGATCTCCATGGTCACTAAGAGCATGTTCCTCATTTTGGGAATGTTATGCAGTTGAAAGAAGGTAGTCCTGGAAATCAGCTTCCAATTCAACAATTTCATGCACTGATAATGTTTTTCTTACTTTTCATGATCAAAATTAGCCTGTGAGTATGATTGTTTTCCTGGAAGTCAGGTATAAATGTTGGTTTTTATCGACCATTTTAAGGATTCCCCTCACAGTCATTTTTCTGTCAGAAACAGATTCACCAGCTTCGTCTTCTGTTGCTGATGCCATCATGGTTCTAACTTTTAACTGTGTAGTTTAACACTTTAATCAGGAACTTGGAAGACAGCCCTCACATTCAGATTTGCAGTTTGTAAATCCACATCAGCTTCAGCTCTCAAATCCTTTCTGAGTAACTAAAGTTGCTCCTGAAAGTGGCAAAATCATCTTCATGAGGATCTTATTGCTCATGTAATGAAGTGACGGACAAAAAGTGTTTTTATGATCCTGTTGGGGCTGTGAGCCTTTTTCAGATGAATAAGTCATGATGTCTGTGGTATCTTATCCATCAAGCAACAGGAATCTCTTACCATAAGTGCTTTTCACACACAAACACCGATGTGTCACGGTGGAGGGCATCTCCTTCTCTTACCATCCCTCTATGTGTGTTTGTCCCTCAGCTCCCCATTCATCACCGCTGGGTCTGACAGCCAGTAATACTGCTGCTGAGCTCCGCCTGCCAGGATCTTGGCAGCGTGTGGAGACGGAGTCAGACGGGGAGGCAGAGGGAGTGGTTGTGAATGGAGCTTTGACGTCACTGTCTTTTCTCTTTATTATCTGTGTGTGTGTGTGTGTGTGTGTGTGATGCATCAATTTATGCTCCTTAGTGAAATGTGGGATGTAGTGTTAGCACGTTACATGACTTAAAACTGCTGCTTACTGTGTTTGCCACTTTTTCCTAAAACAATGAAGTGTCCCATCTCTAAAAGCAGTTTGTTTACTGGTCTCGGATCAGTCTGTGAGGCTCACACACACTGCAGACAAGATGACGGCAACACAAAGAGAATAATGTCAGAGAGCATTGTGCTTGTCAGACAACCATTCAAAGAGCTGAGCTTTCTAATTTTAAAGTAATTCAGCCAGACATCATTAGTGCAACGCACCTTAAATCCATTGTTGTGTTTCTTTTTATGTTGGGATGAAAAGAGGAGGCCGACTGCAGGTCAAAAATAATTTGTGTATCCGCAGCAGCATGAGTCACAGATGCTTTGTGAGGAGAATACAGCAGACGCTGTTAAGGCACTTTGCTTGTTTATAAAATCCTAAATGACATAAATGAAATGAGCAGGATCGTGTCATGGATGAAGAATCTGCAGGAAGCAGAGCAGAGCTGCCAACATGTATACGTGTCCAGATTTATGTATTCCTTTGTCACCTTGGCTTCTTCACTTTTCTTTTCTGTCACATCTTCTTCCTGGTGTCACCTTTCATATTGTCTTCTTACATAAGATATGTTTTTATAGCATCACTTGTCACTTCTCTCACTTGTCATCTGTAATCCAGCGTGTCCAGATTTATCCGAGCTCTGTTTGCTATACAGGAGTGCTTTCATACAAAAACAATCTTTTTTTTTTAAGGAGACATTTTTTTTTTCTGATCCAACTCAAGAGTTTTCTTTCCAGTTTTGTTTTCAGGTAATACCTACCTTGCAGGACCAACAACAGCTTAATAGTGATTTAAAAAAAAAATTAAATTACCTGTCAAGTCTGCGTCCTTTTTTTTCACAAAACAGCTGGAATATAATTATTTTCTCTCTTTTACCCTACATTCACAAACATATGACATTGTTGTCATTTTGCTTTTCATTTTCTCTCTCTGCAGGTATCCCTGGCTTAGTTTCCAGGAATATTTCTGCACCACCCATCTGGGATATAATGGAAGTTTTGCTTCCTGTTAAAAGGGAGTTTTTCACTCAATCTTTGCCTCTTGAAGCTCACAGTGGAGAAGAAGATTGAATTAATAAGAAGATTTGATACAGTCTGTTGGTTTTTTTGGGGCATCTTTGTTTCTATGAACTGCCTTCACACAGCTCCGCGTTGCACTAATGTGGATCACATATTGGAAGATCCATCCATCCATCCACCCATCCATCCATCTTCTGCCGCTTATCTGGGGTCTGGTCGCGGGGGCAGCGGAGCCCAGACCCCAGACTTCCCTCTCCTCAACCACATTTGCCAACTCCAACCATATTGAGGGGTTAGGAGAAAAATGATCTCGATCATTTTATAAAAATAAAATGGATGCACAAGCTAGCATGTTGGTTCTTAACTGAGAGATCAACTGATTGGACAGCCAATCAGATGTGTTAAAAGGTTGGAATTACAGTAGCTATCACTTATTGCAGGTGGAGTATAAAAAAACACTGATCTCTTGATCTTTCAGACATTTGTGTATTGAAAATGGTAGGAATGAGTCAGGACTTGGTGGACATTGGTAGGGACATGTCTCGACCATCTGTTTCCAATTCTACACCCATGATCTAACCTCAGGTGACTGACTGAGCAGAACAACAGGCAATGATTTGACACCAGACAAAGAAAAACCAGGAGCATGAATACTAAGGGATTAATGATGACGGCGAAAAAGCTGTAGGCGAGTAGGAAATAAAAGTATAAATAGAACTAAAAGCTGCAAGTCATGACAATTTATCCAAAAGTAAACACATCTACAACATGGATCAGAGTGGGAGAAACAAGACAATGGATGCTGAAGTGATGTAACAGCAGTCCTTTGATGTCCACAACTGTCTGCGGAAGATTTCCACCCATTTGGACTCTGCTCTGCTAATGGGTTTTGATTCAGAACACAAGACCTCTCCAGCCTTGCTGAAAACTTCACAACGTTCTTTATTCTGATCAATACTGCCTCAACAGACCAACAGCCCACTCAGAGAGGATGTGCTAATGTGTCTTTTATATTTGAAGTTAAACAGAGCAGTGCTCTCTTTAAAAATGGTGAGAATGCAAAACAAAGAATCAGAATTAAATCCAGCTGAGACTTTCCAAATGATTTCTGAGAAGATTTTTAGCACAGCAGCAGGTTGTGTTTGCTTGATTCAGATAAACACGTTGTTGCTGTAGGTAACGGGAGCTAACAGGCTAAATTTGGTTTCACCGTTGATGGAGGCTGTGATTGGCTAAGAGGAATGTGAATGCATCGATTTACTGTTTGAAAACATGCTATAAATATGACAAGCAACACATATTAGTTTATTTTGTATCACATGAGATGTTTCAGACTCCTGTATTCCTGTATCATCCCATCTCACAGCAGCGTGGATTTACTGCAGTAATATACAGTGGTGCATTGTCTTTCAAATGTTCCACATCTCTCTTTTTCCACTTTAGCCTCTGGCAGCAGATGAGACTGAAAAATATGGAAGGTTTAAGTTGTCAAAAGAGATTATAAAGAAGAGAGAACATTTTCTTCTCTTCTTGGCTTTACAGTGGACAGATATGCTTTACTCTCAGGTTCACTGAATTTTGTTCGAGGACATTAAAACTCATCCACACTTTGATTATGAAACGTAGTATGGTGATTTTTCACGGTCCAGAGCTTTGATGTTGCTGCTTTTAGACTCTGCATCGTTCTCCCGTCTTAAAGTCGCAGATCCAATGTCATCTTGGTACTATGTAAAAGAATAATTTGTATCCTGGAAACAAAAATAAAAATGGATTTGTTCCTTTTCTTCTTCACTCTGTGACAAACAGCCTGTTTTCCGCTTTACATTTCAGATTGTAATGCATCAACGAGGAAGCTGCATGTGACATGTAGACAGGAGCATCTGAGTCTGACTGGTTTTATCTGCAGGGATAAAATGCCAAAGATCCAGGTTGAGCTCCAGTTTTCATGGTGTGCTTTCAGAGTATTCCCCTTTGCTCCAGTGGACCATCAGGGGAGGAGTTTTATCTGGAAAAGTAATTCTCAAAAAACCAAACAACTGATTTTTGTTTAGTTTTGATTGTCAAATCTATTTTTGAAGCTCTTTATTGTCTGTGTGTTAAATGCTGCCCAGGGATCCGTTGTGAGTTTAATGAAGTATTCACACAGCAAGGAACGTCTGCTGGGACAAATATTCATTCCATGAGCTGATTCAGTCGAGCAAGAATTGTAAATCCCTCACTGCTTGACAAGATTATCCAATCTCTTTTGGCCTGCCTGCAAAGGAAATTATACATGTGTTGTGAACATACTCATGATTTCCGCTACAAGAAGAAATATGGATTTAAAGGAAAAAAATGAAATCTAATCACATCTGTTACAGCTATTTCTTTGCTTCATAAAACCAGACAGAAGTCGATCAGAAACAGATGTTTGTCTTTATCTGTGATAGGATCAAAATCTGAAATGTTCTTCACAGTTTATACGTCAGAATTGTGATATAATACTTGTAATCTGGAGGGAAAAAATTTCTGTTTGCATTTGAAGTCTTGTTATTTCAGACAATTCCCTCAGCTCATGACTGCAACTGAGAGCAGGAACATGGATCAGATAAATCTTCAGTTTCACAAGCACAGCTCCCACTGCACCATGACACATAAGTACAGCCTTCAAATCATGGCAGACGCTGTCTAATCTGCCTGTCAGTCTCCTGCAACATACTAGCAAATATTATTAAACACAACCTGAGATAAATATAGGTCACTGTGATTTAATAAAATGTGTTTTTCTTTTATCTTTTTCAGTATGTCTCAATTAGATTGATGGTGCTTGTTGACCCCTCACAGATATAAACTAGAATAATGTGGATAATACATTTTAATTGTTTCAGACAAGATTAAACTGGACTACAATGAACTAGATCAAAATGCACTATGCTGCATACAGGTATGCTGCTAACAATTTGGATGGAATAATTACAAAATTGTGAGACATACTGTATGTAATTAAATTCCTTCATGGCTATTGGACACAATACTACTGTCATCCCAGCTTGTCTGCAAAAACAAATATGTGTGTTTATATATATATATATACATTAAAAAAAACAAAACATGGCCTTCCTGGTGTGGTAGCTACATGCTCATTATTTTCTATCATGTGCACAATCAATTCTGGGCGAAAAGAGGCCATGGAGGATGCACTGCTTGTCTTTGTTTTAAGCAAACCTGGCACCAAACAAAGTGCAGATTTGAATGAGCCTTTGAATTGGGACAACACTTAGTGTACCACAATGACGTACAAAGCTGACCAACCCTTCAAAGTGTGCCAACCTTGAATTAGGACACAGCAAATGTACGTAGTGAGGCCAGTCATGGTCTGTTATTTTCAGAGGTCTAAAAAAGACAAGGGGCTGCAAATACTGCACAAACATGGATGGGGATTGAACACAGTAACCTTGACTATTTAGGCACAACGATCTGACCAGCTGAATTAAACAGCCAACGTTTACACCCATGTAGGAGCTTTGCATTGCTAAAAGTGGCACTGATGAAGAACATATTTAAAATTTTTCATCAAATGTATTTTAGCCATATTCACTGGCCAATTAAATTAACTTAACCAAGTTTTGAGGATTTTGATCAAGAAGTAATGCGACTGTTGTTATTTTAGGGAAGTAGGCAGCCATACATTCTTCCAGTATTTTAACCAACAATCAAGGTTTATCATCAGGGTCCCTTGTCACACTTCACCAGAATGTCTGTTCTGACTGGATTGGTCAAAGCCTTTTGGCAGGACTGTAGTAACAACATGCTCCCGTTTAACAACAGCCATTTGTTGAGTTTCAAACTCCATGTGAACGGTCAAAGTTCCAAACAGAAAATCTTGCAAACAGCTGACCGCGAAGGGACTTGAACCCCTAATCTTCTGATCCGAAGTCAGACGCCTTGTCCATTAGGCCACGCAGTCACAAAAAACAGCTTTTGTGCTGTTGATGTGAGAGGGCGATCACTCCACATTGGTGTGGTTTTTTTTATTTCGGTTTTCACACCACCACAACCTTGCTTGCACGTACCTGAAAGTGCCATTAGACTGGAAGACTTGATCAGTGGAGTCCCCAAAAGAGTTTTATAATATTACATGGTGATTGTACCTTTTAGCTCAGATTTCATCAAAAGTAGATGACAGGATGCTGCAGGAAACGGATTGGCTTGGTGCCAATCTTCAGAATCAAGACGATTGGTGTGGTTTCCCATGGGCACTTCATTCATTTATTCCTTTTCATGACCACTCAGCCTAATTTAGGGTAGTGGGCTGGCCAGAGCCTATCCTCGCAATGATTAGAGCGAGAGGCACTGAATCCCCTGGACATGTCACCAGTCCATCGAAGGACCCCCTGTGGACATTTGAATAGCTCCAAACCTTTGCCAGAACCCAGGAGGATGTCTGTGAGGTTGCCCAACCAGTCTGCATGTCTTTTGTAGACCCTGAGTAGTATTGCAGTAGTATACCCTGTGTTGTTCTGAGGGAGTATGGATCACTAAGTTGTTTGCCATGAACTAAAGTTTTCTAGCATTGAGGGGTTGATTTTCAGCAAGGAAACAAATGCTGTTACTTTCTGTCCCTCCGAGACATTTATGTTCCATGTTGAACTCAACCAGGGCTGTGCATTCACACAAAATCTCTTTTTTTTTTGCAAACTTTTGGGCGAAAATTTCCATTTGCATCCATGGTGAATTGGAAGGTTTTGGAATGTTATCAGGACACATTTGCATCTTGTATTTTTAGATTATATCTAAGTGATTTTATAGAAGTGGGATCTTTTGCATTGACAGAGGTGAGATTTGGCTTGGTGTGAAGCAATGGATATGTAAATGAGGGCTACTTTCCAAACTTCTGGTGGCATTCTTTTATGGTAAGAGGGTTCTGACTATGGTAGTTGCTGCAGAATATAGGTCACCAGAATTCATGTGCAGACACAATAGGGATAGGTAGACAAGTCAGCAGAAGAGTGGCCTCCCAACTTTTGAGGTCCTCCACATACTACACTGTGCAAGTACCACACATCTACTGGCCAGTATGGGGATTGAACCCATGACCTTGGTGTTATTAGCACCACACTCTGACCAACTGAGCTAACTGGCCCACTTTTGCACAGATGTAGTAGCTTTGGATTGCTAAAAGTGACACTTATGAATAAGGTGAAATGTTTTTTTTCCAAATGTAGTTTAGCTGCTTTCAATTCCCAATTAAATCAACTTAAGCCAGTATGTAGCATTTTGATAAAGAATGAAAGTGACTCTTGCTATTTTCAGGAGGTAGGCAGACATACTTTCCGGTATTGTATCTGACTCAAAGGAACATTCACAGCATGCACGCAGTGTATCGTCAGGGTCCCTTGTTGTGATTCACTTGAACGTCTGTTCTGACTGGATTGGTGAGATTGGCCAAAGCCTTTTGGCAGGACTGTAGTAACAACATGCTCCCATTTAACAACAGCCATTTGTTGAGTTTCAAACTCCATGGGAACGGTCAACCTTCCAAACAGAAAATCTTGCCAACAGCTGACCACAAAGGAACTTGAACCCCTAATCTTCTGAGCTGAAGTCAGATGCCTTGTCCATTAGACCACGCAGTCACTAAAGCAGTCGTTGGTGCTGTTGAGGTGACAGGCCGATCACTCCACACTGGTGTGGTTTTTTTTATTTCGGTTTTCACACCACCACAACCTTGCTTGCACGTACCTGAAAGTGCCATTAGACTGGAAGACTTGATCAGTGGAGTCCCCAAAAGAGTTTTCTAATATTACAAGGTGATTGTACCTTTTAGCTCAGATTTCATCAAAAGTAGATGACAGGATGCTGCAGGAAACGGTTTGGTTTGGTGACAATCTTCAGAATCAAGACGATTGATGTGGTTTCCCATGGGCACTTCATTCATTCATTCATTTATTCCTTTTCATGACCACTTAGCCTAATTTAGGGTAGTGGGCTGGCCAGAGCCTATCCTCGCAATGATTAGAGCGAGAGGCACTGAATCCCCTGGACATGTCACTAGTCCATTGAAGGACCCCTGTGGACATTTGAATAGCTCCAAACCTAGCCAGAACCCAGGAGGATGTCTGTGAGGTTGCCCAACCAGTCTGCATGTCTTTTGTAGACCCTGAGTAGTATTGGAGTAGTATACCCTGTGCTGTTCTGAGGGAGTATGGATCACTAAGTTGTTTGCCATGAACTAAAGTTTTCTAGCATTAAGGGGTTGATTTTCAGCAAGGAAACAAATGCTGTTACTTTCTGTCCCTCCGAGACATTTATGTTCCATGTTGAACTCAACCAGGGCTGTGCATTCACAGAAAATCTTTTTTTTTGCCAAATTTTGGACGAAAATTTCCATTTGCATCCATGGTGAACTGGAAGGTTTTGGAATGTTATCAGGACACATTTGCATCTTGTATTTTTAGATTATATCTAAGTGATTTTATAGAAGTGGGATCTTTTGCATTGACAGAGGTGAGATCTGGCTTGGTGTGAAGCAATGGATATGTAAATGAGGGTTACTTTCCAAACTTCTGGTGGCATTCTTTTATGGTAAGAGGGTTCTGACTCTATGGTAGTTGCTGCAGAATATAGGTCACCAGAATTCATGTGCAGACACAATAGGGATAGGTAGACAAGTCAGCAGAAGAGTGGCCTCCCAACTTTTGAGGTCCTCCACATACTACACTGTGCAAGTACCACACATCTACTGGCCAGTATGGGGATTGAACCCATGACCTTGGCGTTATTAGCACCACACTCTGACCAACTGAGCTACCTGGCCCATTTTTGCACAGATGTAGTAGCTTTGGATTGCTAAAAGTGACACTTATGAATAAAGTGAAATGTTTTTTTTCCAAATGTAGTTTAGCTGCTTTCAATTCCCAATTAAATCAACTTAAGCCAGTATGTAGCATTTTGATAAAGAATGAATGTGACTCTTGCTATTTTCAGGAGGTAGGCAGACATACTTTCCGGTATTGTATCTGACTCAAAGGAACATTCACTGCATGCACGCAGTGTATCGTCAGGGTCCCTTGTTGTGATTCAGTTGAACATCTGTTCTGACTGGATTGGTGAGATTGGCCAAAGCCTTTTGGCAGGACTGTAGTAACAACATGCTCCCATTTAACAACAGCCATTTGTTGAGTTTCAAACTCCATGGGAACGGTCAACCTTCCAAACAGAAAATCTTGCGAACAGCTGACCGCGAAGGGACTTGAACCCCTAATCTTCTGATCCGAAGTCAGACGCCTTGTCCATTAGGCCACGCAGTCACAAAGGACAGCTTTTGTGCTGTTGATGTGACAGGGCGATCACTCCACATTGGTGTGTTTTTTTTAATTTCGGTTTTCACACCACCACAACCTTGCTTGCACGTACCTGAAAGTGCCATTAGACTGGAAGACTTGATCAGTGGAGTCCCCAAAAGAGTTTTATAATATTACATGGTGATTGTACCTTTTAGCTCAGATTTCATCAAAAGTAGATGACAGGATGCTGCAGGAAACGGATTGGCTTGGTGCCAATCTTCAGAATCAAGACGATCGGTGTGGTTTCCCATGGGCACTTCATTCATTCATTCATTTATTCCTATTCATGACCACTTAGCCTAATTTAGGGTAGTGGGCTGGCCAGAGCCTATCCTCGCAATGATTAGAGCGAGAGGCACTGAATCCCCTGGACATGTCACCAGTCCATCGAAGGACCCCTGTGGACATTTGAATAGCTCCAAACCTTTGCCAGAACCCAGGAGGATGTCTGTGAGGTTGCCCAACCAGTCTGCATGTCTTTTGTAGACCCTGAGTTGTATTGCAGTAGTATACCCTGTGCTGTTCTGAGGGAGTATGGATCACTAAGTTGTTTGCCATGAACTAAAATTTTCTAGCACTGAGGGGTTGATTTTCAGCAAGGAAACAAATGCTGTTACTTTCTGTCCCTCTGAGACATTTATGTTCCATGTTGAACTCAACCAGGGCTGTGCATTCACACAAAATCTCTTTTTTTTTTGCAAACTTTTGAGCGAAAATTTCCATTTGCATCCATGGTGAATTGGAAGGTTTTGGAATGTTATCAGGACACATTTGCATCTTGTGTTTTTAGATTATATCTAAGTGATTTTATAGAAGTGGGATCTTTTGCATTGACAGTGGTGAGATTTGGCTTGGTGTGAAGCAATGGATATGTAAATGAGGGCTACTTTCGAAACTTCTGGTGGCATTCTTTTATGGTAAGAGGGTTCTGACTCTGTGGTAGTTGCTGCAGAATATAGGTCACCAGAATTCATGTGCAGACACAATAGGGATAGGTAGACAAGTCAGCAGAAGAGTGGCCTCCCAACTTCTGAGGTCTTCCACAGACTACACTGTGCAAATACCACACATCTACTGGCCAGTATGGGGATTGAACCCATGACCTTGGCGTTATTAGCACCACACTCTGACCAACTGAGCTAACTGGCCCACTTTTGCACAGATGTAGTAGCTTTGGATTGCTAAAAGTGACACTTATGAATAACGTGAAATGTTTTTTTTCCAAATGTAGTTTAGCTGCTTTCAATTCCCAATTAAATCAACTTAAGCCAGTATGTAGCATTTTGATAAAGAATGAATGTGACTCTTGCTATTTTCAGGAGGTAGGCAGACATACTTTCCGGTATTGTATCTGACTCAAAGGAACATTCACTGCATGCACGCAGTGTATCGTCAGGGTCCCTTGTTGTGATTCACTTGAACGTCTGTTCTGACTGGATTGGTGAGATTGGCCAAAGGACTGTAGTAACAACATGCTCCCGTTTAACAACAGCCATTTGTTGAGTTTCAAACTCCATGCGAACGGTCAAAGTTCCAAACAGAAAATCGTGCCAACAGCTGACCGCGAAGGCACTTGAACCCCTAATCTTCTGATCCGAAGTCAGACGCCTTGTCCATGAGGCCACTCAGTCACAAAAAACAGCTTTTGTGCTGTTGATGTGACAGGGCGATCACTCCACATTGGTGTGGTTTTTTTTATTTCGGTTTTCACACCACCACAACCTTGCTTGCACGTACCTGAAAGTGCCATTAGACTGGAAGACTTGATCAGTGGAGTCCCCAAAAGAGTTTTCTAATATTACAAGGTGATTGTACCTTTTAGCTCAGATTTCATCAAAAGTAGATGACAGGATGCTGCATGAAACGGATTGGCTTGGTGCCATTCTTCAGAATCAAGATGATCGGTGTGGTTTCCCATGGGCACTTCATTCATTCATTCATTTATTCCTATTCATGACCACTTAGCCTAATTTAGGGTAGTGGGCTGGCCAGAGCCTATCCTCGCAATGATTAGAGCGAGAGGCACTGAATCCCCTGGACATGTCACCAGTCCATCGAAGGACCCCTGTGGACATTTGAATAGCTCCAAACCTTTGCCAGAACCCAGGAGGATGTCTGTGAGGTTGCCCAACCAGTCTGCATGTCTTTTGTAGACCCTGAGTAGTATTGCAGTAGTATACCCTGTGCTGTTCTGAGGGAGTATGGATCACTAAGTTGTTTGCCATGAACTAAAGTTTTCTAGCATTAAGGGGTTGATTTTCAGCAAGGAAACAAATGCTGTTACTTTCTGTCCCTCTGAGACATTTATGTTCCATGTTGAACTCAACCAGGGCTGTGCATTCACACAAAATCTCTTTTTTTTTTGCAAAATTTTGGGTGAAAATTTCCATTTGCATCCATGGTGAATTGGAAGGTTTTGGAATGTTATCAGGACACATTTGCATCTTGTGTTTTTAGATTATATCTAAGTGATTTTATAGAAGTGGGATCTTTTGCATTGACAGTGGTGAGATTTGGCTTGGTGTGAAGCAATGGATATGTAAATGAGGGCTACTTTCGAAACTTCTGGTGGCATTCTTTTATGGTAAGAGGGTTCTGACTCTGTGGTAGTTGCTGCAGAATATAGGTCACCAGAATTCATGTGCAGACACAATAGGGATAGGTAGACAAGTCAGCAGAAGAGTGGCCTCCCAACTTCTGAGGTCTTCCACAGACTACACTGTGCAAATACCACAGATCTACTGGCCAGTATGGGGATTGAACCCATGACCTTGGCGTTATTAGCACCACACTCTGACCAACTGAGCTAACTGGCCCACTTTTGCACAGATGTAGTAGCTTTGGATTGCTAAAAGTGACACTTATGAATCACGTGAAATGTTTTTTTTCCAAATGTAGTTTAGCTGCTTTCAATTCCCAATTAAATCAACTTAAGCCAGTATGTAGCATTTTGATAAAGAATGAATGTGACTCTTGCTATTTTCAGGAGGTAGGCAGACATACTTTCCGGTATTGTATCTGACTCAAAGGAACATTCACTGCATGCACGCAGTGTATCGTCAGGGTCCCTTGTTGTGATTCACTTGAACGTCTGTTCTGACTGGATTGGTGAGATTGGCCAAAGGACTGTAGTAACAACATGCTCCCGTTTAACAACAGCCATTTGTTGAGTTTCAAACTCCATGCGAACGGTCAAAGTTCCAAACAGAAAATCTTGCCAACAGCTGACCGCGAAGGGACTTGAACCCCTAATCTTCTGATCCGAAGTCAGACGCCTTGTCCATGAGGCCACTCAGTCACAAAAAACAGCTTTTGTGCTGTTGATGTGACAGGGCGATCACTCCACATTGGTGTGTTTTTTTTATTTCGGTTTTCACACCACCACAACCTTGCTTGCACGTACCTGAAAGTGCCATTAGACTGGAAGACTTGATCAGTGGAGTCCCCAAAAGAGTTTTCTAATATTACAAGGTGATTGTACCTTTTAGCTCAGATTTCATCAAAAGTAGATGACAGGATGCTGCATGAAACGGATTGGCTTGGTGCCATTCTTCAGAATCAAGATGATCGGTGTGGTTTCCCATGGGCACTTCATTCATTCATTCATTTATTCCTATTCATGACCACTTAGCCTAATTTAGGGTAGTGGGCTGGCCAGAGCCTATCCTCGCAATGATTAGAGCGAGAGGCACTGAATCCCCTGGACATGTCACCAGTCCATCGAAGGACCCCTGTGGACATTTGAATAGCTCCAAACCTTTGCCAGAACCCAGGAGGATGTCTGTGAGGTTGCCCAACCAGTCTGCATGTCTTTTGTAGACCCTGAGTAGTATTGCAGTAGTATACCCTGTGCTGTTCTGAGGGAGTATGGATCACTAAGTTGTTTGCCATGAACTAAAGTTTTCTAGCATTAAGGGGTTGATTTTCAGCAAGGAAACAAATGCTGTTACTTTCTGTCCCTCTGAGACATTTATGTTCCATGTTGAACTCAACCAGGGCTGTGCATTCACACAAAATCTCTTTTTTTTTTGCAAAATTTTGGGCGAAAATTTCCATTTGCATCCATGGTGAATTGGAAGGTTTTGGAATGTTATCAGGACACATTTACATCTTGTATTTTTAGATTATATCTAAGTGATTTTATAGAAGTGGGATCTTTTGCATTGACAGAGGTGAGATCTGGCTTGGTGTGAAGCAATGGATATGTAAATGAGGGCTACTTTCCAAACTTCTGGTGGCATTCTTTTATGGTAAGAGGGTTCTGACTCTATGGTAGTTGCTGCAGAATATAGGTCACCAGAATTCATGTGCAGACACAATAGGGATAGGTAGACAAGTCAGCAGAAGAGTGGCCTCCCAACTTTTGAGGTCCTCCACATACTACACTGTGCAAATACCACACATCTACTGGCCAGTATGGGGATTGAACCCATGACCTTGGCATTATTAGCACCACACTCTGACCAACTGAGCTAACTGGCCCACTTTTGCACAGATGTAGTAGCTTTGGATTGCTAAAAGTGACACTTATGAATAAGGTGAAATGTTTTTTTTCCAAATGTAGTTTAGCTGCTTTCAATTCCCAATTAAATCAACTTAAGCCAGTATGTAGCATTTTGATAAAGAATGAATGTGACTCTTGCTATTTTCAGGAGGTAGGCAGACATACTTTCCGGTATTGTATCTGACTCAAAGGAACATTCACATCATGCACGCAGTGTATGATCAGGGTCCCTTGTTGTGATTCACTTGAACGTCTGTTCTGACTGGATTGGTGAGATTGGCCAAAGCCTTTTGGCAGGACTGTAGTAACAACATGCTCCCATTTAACAACAGCCATTTGTTGAGTTTCAAACTCCATGGGAACGGTCAACCTTCCAAACAGAAAATCTTGCCATCCGCTGACCATAAAGGAACTTGAACCCCTAATCTCCTGAGCCAAAGTCAGATGCCTTGTCCATTAGACCACTCAGTAACAAAAAAACAGCTTTTGTGCTGTTGATGTGACAGGCCGATCACTCCACATTGGTGTGGTTTCTTTTATTTCGGTTTTCACACCACCACAACCTTGCTTGCACGTACCTGAAAGTGCCATTAGACTGGAAGACTTGATCAGTGGAGTCCCCAAAAGAGTTTTCTAATATTACAAGGTGATTGTACCTTTTAGCTCAGATTTCATCAAAAGTAGATGACAGGATGCTGCAGGAAACGGTTTGGTTTGGTGACAATCTTCAGAATCAAGACGATTGATGTGGTTTCCCATGGGCACTTCATTCATTCATTCATTTATTCCTTTTCATGACCACTTAGCCTAATTTAGGGTAGTGGGCTGGCCAGAGCCTATCCTCGCAATGATTAGAGCGAGAGGCACTGAATCCCCTGGACATGTCACTAGTCCATCGAAGGACCCCTGTGGACATTTGAATAGCTCCAAACCTTTGCCAGAACCCAGGAGGATGTCTGTGAGGTTGCCCAACCAGTCTGCATGTCTTTTGTAGACCCTGAGTTGTATTGCAGTAGTATACCCTGTGGTGTTCTGAGGGAGTATGGATCACTAAGTTGTTTGCCATGAACTAAAGTTTTCTAGCATTAAGGGGTTGATTTTCAGCAAGGAAACAAATGCTGTTACTTTCTGTCCCTCCGAGACATTTATGTTCCATGTTGAACTCAACCAGGGCTGTGCATTCACAGAAAATCTTTTTTTTTGCAAAATTTTGGGCGAAAATTTCCATTTGCATCCATGGTGAATTGGAAGGTTTTGGAATGTTATCAGGACACATTTACATCTTGTATTTTTAGATTATATCTAAGTGATTTTATAGAAGTGGGATCTTTTGCATTGACAGAGGTGAGATCTGGCTTGGTGTGAAGCAATGGATATGTAAATGAGGGTTACTTTCCAAACTTCTGGTGGCATTCTTTTATGGTAAGAGGGTTCTGACTCTATGGTAGTTGCTGCAGAATATAGGTCACCAGAATTCATGTGCAGACACAATAGGGATAGGTAGACAAGTCAGCAGAAGAGTGGCCTCCCAACTTTTGAGGTCCTCCACATACTACACTGTGCAAGTACCACACATCTACTGGCCAGTATGGGGATTGAACCCATCAGGACACATTTGCATCTTGTATTTTTAGATTATATCTAAGTGATTTTATAGAAGTGGGATCTTTTGCATTGACAGAGGTGAGATCTGGCTTGGTGTGAAGCAATGGATATGTAAATGAGGGTTACTTTCCAAACTTCTGGTGGCATTCTTTTATGGTAAGAGGGTTCTGACTCTATGGTAGTTGCTGCAGAATATAGGTCACCAGAATTCATGTGCAGACACAATAGGGATAGGTAGACAAGTCAGCAGAAGAGTGGCCTCCCAACTTTTGAGGTCCTCCACATACTACACTGTGCAAATACCACACATCTACTGGCCAGTATGGGGATTGAACCCATGACCTTGGCATTATTAGCACCACACTCTGACCAACTGAGCTAACTGGCCCACTTTTGCACAGATGTAGTAGCTTTGGATTGCTAAAAGTTACACTTATGAATAAGGTGAAATGTTTTTTTTCCAAATGTAGTTTAGCTGCTTTCAATTCCCAATTAAATCAACTTAAGCCAGTATGTAGCATTTTGATAAAGAATGAATGTGACTCTTGCTATTTTCAGGAGGTAGGCAGACATACTTTCCGGTATTGTATCTGACTCAAAGGAACATTCACATCATGCACGCAGTGTATGGTCAGGGTCCCTTGTTGTGATTCACTTGAACGTCTGTTCTGACTGGATTGGTGAGATTGGCCAAAGCCTTTTGGCAGGACTGTAGTAACAACATGCTCCCATTTAACAACAGCCATTTGTTGAGTTTCAAACTCCATGGGAACGGTCAACCTTCCAAACAGAAAATCTTGCCATCCGCTGACCACAAAGGAACTTGAACCCCTAATCTTCTGAGCTGAAGTCAGATGCCTTGTCCATTAGACCACGCAGTCACTAAAGCAGTCGTTGGTGCTGTTGACGTGACAGGGCGATCACTCCACACTGGTGTGGTTTTTTTTATTTCGGTTTTCACACCACCACAACCTTGCTTGCACGTACCTGAAAGTGCCATTAGACTGGAAGACTTGATCAGTGGAGTCCCCAAAAGAGTTTTATAATATTACATGGTGATTGTACCTTTTAGCTCAGATTTCATCAAAAGTAGATGACAGGATGCTGCAGGAAACGGATTGGCTTGGTGCCAATCTTCAGAATCAAGACGATCGGTGTGGTTTCCCATGGGCACTTCATTCATTCATTCATTCATTTATTCCTTTTCATGACCACTCAGCCTAATTTAGGGTAGTGGGCTGGCCAGAGCCTATCCTCGCAATGATTAGAGCGAGAGGCACTGAATCCCCTGGACATGTCACCAGTCCATCGAAGGACCCCTGTGGACATTTGAATAGCTCCAAACCTTTGCCAGAACCCAGGAGGATGTCTGTGAGGTTGCCTAACCAGTCTGCATGTCTTTTGTAGACCCTGAGTAGTATTGCAGTAGTATACCCTGTGCTGTTCTGAGGGAGTATGGATCACTAAGTTGTTTGCCATGAACTAAAGTTTTCTAGCATTAAGGGGTTGATTTTCAGCAAGGAAACAAATGCTGTTACTTTCTGTCCCTCTGAGACATTTATGTTCCATGTTGAACTCAACCAGGGCTGTGCATTCACACAAAATCTCTTTTTTTTTTGCAAAATTTTGGGCGAAAATTTCCATTTGCATCCATGGTGAATTGGAAGGTTTTGGAATGTTATCAGGACACATTTACATCTTGTATTTTTAGATTATATCTAAGTGATTTTATAGAAGTGGGATCTTTTGCATTGACAGAGGTGAGATCTGGCTTGGTGTGAAGCAATGGATATGTAAATGAGGGCTACTTTCCAAACTTCTGGTGGCATTCTTTTATGGTAAGAGGGTTCTGACTCTATGGTAGTTGCTGCAGAATATAGGTCACCAGAATTCATGTGCAGACACAATAGGGATAGGTAGACAAGTCAGCAGAAGAGTGGCCTCCCAACTTTTGAGGTCCTCCACATACTACACTGTGCAAATACCACACATCTACTGGCCAGTATGGGGATTGAACCCATGACCTTGGCATTATTAGCACCACACTCTGACCAACTGAGCTAACTGGCCCACTTTTGCACAGATGTAGTAGCTTTGGATTGCTAAAAGTGACACTTATGAATAAGGTGAAATGTTTTTTTTCCAAATGTAGTTTAGCTGCTTTCAATTCCCAATTAAATCAACTTAAGCCAGTATGTAGCATTTTGATAAAGAATGAATGTGACTCTTGCTATTTTCAGGAGGTAGGCAGACATACTTTCCGGTATTGTATCTGACTCAAAGGAACATTCACATCATGCACGCAGTGTATGATCAGGGTCCCTTGTTGTGATTCACTTGAACGTCTGTTCTGACTGGATTGGTGAGATTGGCCAAAGCCTTTTGGCAGGACTGTAGTAACAACATGCTCCCATTTAACAACAGCCATTTGTTGAGTTTCAAACTCCATGGGAACGGTCAACCTTCCAAACAGAAAATCTTGCCATCCGCTGACCATAAAGGAACTTGAACCCCTAATCTCCTGAGCCAAAGTCAGATGCCTTGTCCATTAGACCACTCAGTAACAAAAAAACAGCTTTTGTGCTGTTGATGTGACAGGCCGATCACTCCACATTGGTGTGGTTTCTTTTATTTCGGTTTTCACACCACCACAACCTTGCTTGCACGTACCTGAAAGTGCCATTAGACTGGAAGACTTGATCAGTGGAGTCCCCAAAAGAGTTTTCTAATATTACAAGGTGATTGTACCTTTTAGCTCAGATTTCATCAAAAGTAGATGACAGGATGCTGCAGGAAACGGTTTGGTTTGGTGACAATCTTCAGAATCAAGACGATTGATGTGGTTTCCCATGGGCACTTCATTCATTCATTCATTTATTCCTTTTCATGACCACTTAGCCTAATTTAGGGTAGTGGGCTGGCCAGAGCCTATCCTCGCAATGATTAGAGCGAGAGGCACTGAATCCCCTGGACATGTCACTAGTCCATCGAAGGACCCCTGTGGACATTTGAATAGCTCCAAACCTTTGCCAGAACCCAGGAGGATGTCTGTGAGGTTGCCCAACCAGTCTGCATGTCTTTTGTAGACCCTGAGTTGTATTGCAGTAGTATACCCTGTGGTGTTCTGAGGGAGTATGGATCACTAAGTTGTTTGCCATGAACTAAAGTTTTCTAGCATTAAGGGGTTGATTTTCAGCAAGGAAACAAATGCTGTTACTTTCTGTCCCTCCGAGACATTTATGTTCCATGTTGAACTCAACCAGGGCTGTGCATTCACAGAAAATCTTTTTTTTTGCAAAATTTTGGGCGAAAATTTCCATTTGCATCCATGGTGAATTGGAAGGTTTTGGAATGTTATCAGGACACATTTACATCTTGTATTTTTAGATTATATCTAAGTGATTTTATAGAAGTGGGATCTTTTGCATTGACAGAGGTGAGATCTGGCTTGGTGTGAAGCAATGGATATGTAAATGAGGGTTACTTTCCAAACTTCTGGTGGCATTCTTTTATGGTAAGAGGGTTCTGACTCTATGGTAGTTGCTGCAGAATATAGGTCACCAGAATTCATGTGCAGACACAATAGGGATAGGTAGACAAGTCAGCAGAAGAGTGGCCTCCCAACTTTTGAGGTCCTCCACATACTACACTGTGCAAGTACCACACATCTACTGGCCAGTATGGGGATTGAACCCATCAGGACACATTTGCATCTTGTATTTTTAGATTATATCTAAGTGATTTTATAGAAGTGGGATCTTTTGCATTGACAGAGGTGAGATCTGGCTTGGTGTGAAGCAATGGATATGTAAATGAGGGTTACTTTCCAAACTTCTGGTGGCATTCTTTTATGGTAAGAGGGTTCTGACTCTATGGTAGTTGCTGCAGAATATAGGTCACCAGAATTCATGTGCAGACACAATAGGGATAGGTAGACAAGTCAGCAGAAGAGTGGCCTCCCAACTTTTGAGGTCCTCCACATACTACACTGTGCAAATACCACACATCTACTGGCCAGTATGGGGATTGAACCCATGACCTTGGCATTATTAGCACCACACTCTGACCAACTGAGCTAACTGGCCCACTTTTGCACAGATGTAGTAGCTTTGGATTGCTAAAAGTTACACTTATGAATAAGGTGAAATGTTTTTTTTCCAAATGTAGTTTAGCTGCTTTCAATTCCCAATTAAATCAACTTAAGCCAGTATGTAGCATTTTGATAAAGAATGAATGTGACTCTTGCTATTTTCAGGAGGTAGGCAGACATACTTTCCGGTATTGTATCTGACTCAAAGGAACATTCACATCATGCACGCAGTGTATGGTCAGGGTCCCTTGTTGTGATTCACTTGAACGTCTGTTCTGACTGGATTGGTGAGATTGGCCAAAGCCTTTTGGCAGGACTGTAGTAACAACATGCTCCCATTTAACAACAGCCATTTGTTGAGTTTCAAACTCCATGGGAACGGTCAACCTTCCAAACAGAAAATCTTGCCATCCGCTGACCACAAAGGAACTTGAACCCCTAATCTTCTGAGCTGAAGTCAGATGCCTTGTCCATTAGACCACGCAGTCACTAAAGCAGTCGTTGGTGCTGTTGACGTGACAGGGCGATCACTCCACACTGGTGTGGTTTTTTTTATTTCGGTTTTCACACCACCACAACCTTGCTTGCACGTACCTGAAAGTGCCATTAGACTGGAAGACTTGATCAGTGGAGTCCCCAAAAGAGTTTTATAATATTACATGGTGATTGTACCTTTTAGCTCAGATTTCATCAAAAGTAGATGACAGGATGCTGCAGGAAACGGATTGGCTTGGTGCCAATCTTCAGAATCAAGACGATCGGTGTGGTTTCCCATGGGCACTTCATTCATTCATTCATTCATTTATTCCTTTTCATGACCACTCAGCCTAATTTAGGGTAGTGGGCTGGCCAGAGCCTATCCTCGCAATGATTAGAGCGAGAGGCACTGAATCCCCTGGACATGTCACCAGTCCATCGAAGGACCCCTGTGGACATTTGAATAGCTCCAAACCTTTGCCAGAACCCAGGAGGATGTCTGTGAGGTTGCCTAACCAGTCTGCATGTCTTTTGTAGACCCTGAGTAGTATTGGAGTAGTATACCCTTTGCTGTTCTGAGGGAGTATGGATCACTAAGTTGTTTGCTATGAACTAAAGTTTTCTAGCATTAAGGGGTTGATTTTCAGCAAGGAAACAAATGCTTTTACTTTCTGTCCCTCCGAGACATTTATGTTCCATGTTGAACTCAAGCAGGGCTGTGCATTCACACAAAATCTCTTTTTTTGCAAAATTTTGGGTGAAAATTTCCATTTGCATCCATGGTGAACTGGAAGGTTTTGGAATGTTATCAGGACACATTTGCATCTTGTATTTTTAGATTATATCTAAGTGATTTTATAGAAGTGGGATCTTTTGCATTGACAGAGGTGAGATCTGGCTTGGTGTGAAGCAATGGATATGTAAATGAGGGCTACTTTCCAAACTTCTGGTGGCATTCTTTTATGGTAAGAGGGTTCTGACTCTATGGTAGTTGCTGCAGAATATAGGTCACCAGAATTCATGTGCAGACACAATAGGGATAGGTAGACAAGTCAGCAGAAGAGTGGCCTCCCAACTTTTGAGGTCCTCCACATACTACACTGTGCAAATACCACACATCTACTGGCCAGTATGGGGATTGAACCCATGACCTTGGCATTATTAGCACCACACTCTGACCAACTGAGCTAACTGGCCCACTTTTGCACAGATGTAGTAGCTTTGGATTGCTAAAAGTGACACTTATGAATAACGTGAAATGTTTTATTTCCAAATGTAGTTTAGCTGCTTTCAATTCCCAATTAAATCAACTTAAGCCAGTATGTAGCATTTTGATAAAGAATGAATGTGACTCTTGCTATTTTCAGGAGGTAGGCAGACATACTTTCCGGTATTGTATCTGACTCAAAGGAACATTCACTGCATGCACGCAGTGTATCGTCAGGGTCCCTTGTTGTGATTCACTTGAACGTCTGTTCTGACTGGATTGGTGAGATTGGCCAAAGCCTTTTGGCAGGACTGTAGTAACAACATGCTCCCGTTTAACAACAGCCATTTGTTGAGTTTCAAACTCCATGCGAACGGTCAAAGTTCCAAACAGAAAATCTTGCAAACAGCTGACCGCGAAGGGACTTGAACCCCTAATCTTCTGATCCGAAGTCAGACGCCTTGTCCATTAGGCCACGCAGTCACAAAGGACAGCTTTTGTGCTGTTGATGTGACAGGGCGATCACTCCACATTGGTGTGTTTTTTTAAATTTCGGTTTTCACACCACCACAACCTTGCTTGCACGTACCTGAAAGTGCCATTAGACTGGAAGACTTGATCAGTGGAGTCCCCAAAAGAGTTTTATAATATTACATGGTGATTGTACCTTTTAGCTCAGATTTCATCAAAAGTAGATGACAGGATGCTGCAGGAAACGGTTTGGTTTGGTGACAATCTTCAGAATCAAGACGATTGATGTGGTTTTCCATGGGCACTTCATTCATTCATTCATTTATTCCTTTTCATGACCACTTAGCCTAATTTAGGGTAGTGGGCTGGCCAGAGCCTATCCTCGCAATGATTAGAGCGAGAGGCACTGAATCCCCTGGACATGTCACTAGTCCATCGAAGGACCCCTGTGGACATTTGAATAGCTCCAAACCTTTGCCAGAACCCAGGAGGATGTCTGTGAGGTTGCCCAACCAGTCTGCATGTCTTTTGTAGACCCTGAGTAGTATTGGAGTAGTATACCCTTTGCTGTTCTGAGGGAGTATGGATCACTAAGTTGTTTGCTATGAACTAAAGTTTTCTAGCATTAAGGGGTTGATTTTCAGCAAGGAAACAAATGCTGTTACTTTCTGTCCCTCCGAGACATTTATGTTCCATGTTGAACTCAACCAGGGCTGTGCATTCACAGAAAATCTTTTTTTTTGCAAAATTTTGGGTGAAAATTTCCATTTGCATCCATGGTGAACTGGAAGGTTTTGGAATGTTATCAGGACACATTTGCATCTTGTATTTTTAGATTATATCTAAGTGATTTTATAGAAGTGGGATCTTTTGCATTGACAGAGGTGAGATCTGGCTTGGTGTGAAGCAATGGATATGTAAATGAGGGTTACTTTCCAAACTTCTGGTGGCATTCTTTTATGGTAAGAGGGTTCTGACTCTATGGTAGTTGCTGCAGAATATAGGTCACCAGAATTCATGTGCAGACACAATAGGGATAGGTAGACAAGTCAGCAGAAGAGTGGCCTCCCAACTTTTGAGGTCCTCCACATACTACAATGTGCAAGTACCACACATCTACTGGCCAGTATGGGGATTGAACCCATGACCTTGGCGTTATTAGCACCACACTCTGACCAACTGAGCTAACTGGCCCACTTTTGCACAGATGTAGTAGCTTTGGATTGCTAAAAGTGACACTTATGAATAAAGTGAAATGTTTTTTTTCCAAATGTAGTTTAGCTGCTTTCAATTCCCAATTAAATCAACTTAAGCCAGTATGTAGCATTTTGATAAAGAATGAATGTGACTCTTGCTATTTTCAGGAGGTAGGCAGACATACTTTCCGGTATTGTATCTGACTCAAAGGAACATTCACAGCATGCACGCAGTGTATCGTCAGGGTCCCTTGTTGTGATTCACTTGAACGTCTGTTCTGACTGGATTGGTGAGATTGGCCAAAGCCTTTTGGCAGGACTGTAGTAACAACAGGCTCCCATTTAACAACAGCCATTTGTTGAGTTTCAAACTCCATGGGAACGGTCAACCTTCCAAACAGAAAATCTTGCCAACAGCTGACCACAAAGGAACTTGAACCCCTAATCTTCTGAGCCAAAGTCAGATGCCTTGTCCATTAGACCACGCAGTCACAAAAGCAGTCGTTGGTGCTGTTGACGAGACAGGCCGATCACTCCACACTGGTGTGGTTTTTTTATTTCGGTTTTCACACCACCACAACCTTGCTTGCACGTACCTGAAAGTGCCATTAGACTGGAAGACTTGATCAGTGGAGTCCCCAAAAGAGTTTTCTAATATTACAAGGTGATTGTACCTTTTAGCTCAGATTTCATCAAAAGTAGATGACAGGATGCTGCAGGAAACGGTTTGGTTTGGTGACAATCTTCAGAATCAAGACGATTGATGTGGTTTCCCATGGGCACTTCATTCATTCATTCATTTATTCCTTTTCATGACCACTTAGCCTAATTTAGGGTAGTGGGCTGGCCAGAGCCTATCCTCGCAATGATTAGAGCGAGAGGCACTGAATCCCCTGGACATGTCACTAGTCCATCGAAGGACCCCTGTGGACATTTGAATAGCTCCAAACCTTTGCCAGAACCCAGGAGGATGTCTGTGAGGTTGCCCAACCAGTCTGCATGTCTTTTGTAGACCCTGAGTAGTATTGGAGTAGTATACCCTGTGCTGTTCTGAGGGAGTATGGATCACTAAGTTGTTTGCCATGAACTAAAGTTTTCTAGCATTAAGGGGTTGATTTTCAGCAAGGAAACAAATGCTGTTACTTTCTGTCCCTCCGAGACATTTATGTTCCATGTTGAACTCAACCAGGGCTGTGCATTCACAGAAAATCTTTTTTTTTGCAAAATTTTGGGTGAAAATTTCCATTTGCATCCATGGTGAACTGGAAGGTTTTGGAATGTTATCAGGACACATTTGCATCTTGTATTTTTAGATTATATCTAAGTGATTTTATAGAAGTGGGATCTTTTGCATTGACAGAGGTGAGATCTGGCTTGGTGTGAAGCAATGGATATGTAAATGAGGGTTACTTTCCAAACTGCTGGTGGCATTCTTTTATGGTAAGAGGGTTCTGACTCTATGGTAGTTGCTGCAGAATATAGGTCACCAGAATTCATGTGCAGACACAATAGGGATAGGTAGACAAGTCAGCAGAAGAGTGGCCTCCCAACTTTTGAGGTGCTCCACATACTACACTGTGCAAGTACCACACATCTACTGGCCAGTATGGGGATTGAACCCATGACCTTGGCGTTATTAGCACCACACTCTGACCAACTGAGCTAACTGGCCCACTTTTGCACAGATGTAGTAGCTTTGGATTGCTAAAAGTGACACTTATGAATAAGGTGAAATGTTTTTTTTCCAAATGTAGTTTAGCTGCTTTCAATTCCCAATTAAATCAACTTAAGCCAGTATGTAGCATTTTGATAAAGAATGAAAGTGACTCTTGCTATTTTCAGGAGGTAGGCAGACATACTTTCCGGTGTTGTATCTGACTCAAAGGAACATTCACAGCATGCACGCAGTGTATCGTCAGGGTCCCTTGTTGTGATTCACTTGAACGTCTGTTCTGACTGGATTGGTGAGATTGGCCAAAGCCTTTTGGCAGGACTGTAGTAACAACATGCTCCCATTTAACAACAGCCATTTGTTGAGTTTCAAACTCCATGGGAACGGTCAACCTTCCAAACAGAAAATCTTGCCAACAGCTGACTACAAAGGAACTTGAACCCCTAATCTTCTGAGCTGAAGTCAGATGCCTTGTCCATTAGACCACGCAGTCACTAAAGCAGTCGTTGGTGCTGTTGACGTGACAGGCCGATCACTCCACACTGGTGTGGTTTTTTTTATTTCGGTTTTCACACCACCACAACCTTGCTTGCACGTACCTGAAAGTGCCATTAGACTGGAAGACTTGATCAGTGGAGTCCCCAAAAGAGTTTTATAATATTACATGGTGATTGTACCTTTTAGCTCAGATTTCATCAAAAGTAGATGACAGGATGCTGCAGGAAACAGTTTGGTTTGGTGACAATCTTCAGAATCAAGACGATTGATGTGGTTTCCCATGGGCACTTCATTCATTCATTCATTTATTCCTTTTCATGACCACTTAGCCTAATTTAGGGTAGTGGGCTGGCCAGAGCCTATCCTCGCAATGATTAGAGCGAGAGGCACTGAATCCCCTGGACATGTCACCAGTCCATCGAAGGACCCCTGTGGACATTTGAATAGCTCCAAACCTTTGCCAGAACCCAGGAGGATGTCTGTGAGGTTGCCCAACCAGTCTGCATGTCTTTTGTAGACCCTGAGTAGTATTGGAGTAGTATACCCTTTGCTGTTCTGAGGGAGTATGGATCACTAAGTTGTTTGCTATGAACTAAAGTTTTCTAGCATTAAGGGGTTGATTTTCAGCAAGGAAACAAATGCTGTTACTTTCTGTCCCTCCGAGACATTTATGTTCCATGTTGAACTCAACCAGGGCTGTACATTCACAGAAAATCTTTTTTTTGGCAAAATTTTGGGCGAAAATTTCCATTTGCATCCATGGTGAACTGGAAGGTTTTGGAATGTTATCAGGACACATTAGCATCTTGTATTTTTAGATTATATCTAAGTGATTTTATAGAAGTGGGATCTTTTGCATTGACAGAGGTGAGATTTGGCTTGGTGTGAAGCAATGGATATGTAAATGAGGGTTACTTTCCAAACTTCTGGTGGCATTCTTTTATGGTAAGAGGGTTCTGACTCTATGGTAGTTGCTGCAGAATATAGGTCACCAGAATTCATGTGCAGACACAACAGGGATAGGTAGACAAGTCAGCAGAAGAGTGGCCTCCCAACTTCTGAGGTCCTCCACATACTACACTGCGCAAGTACCACACATCTACTGGCCAGTATGGGGATTGAACCCATGACCATGGTGTTATTAGCACCACACTCTGACCAACTGAGCTAACTGGCCCACTTTTGCACAGATGTAGTAGCTTTGGATTGCTAAAAGTGACACTTATGAATAAGGTGAAATGTTTTTTTTTCCAAATGTAGTTTAGCTGCTTTCAATTCCCAATTAAATCAACTTAAGCCAGTATGTAGCATTTTGATAAAGAATGAATGTGACTCTTGCTATTTTCAGGAGGTAGGCAGACATACTTTCCGGTATTGTATCTGACTCAAAGGAACATTCACTGCATGCATGCAGTGTATCGTCAGGGTCCCTTGTTGTGATTCACTTTAACGTCTGTTCTGACTGGATTGGTGAGATTGGCCAAAGCCTTTTGGCAGGACTGTAGTAACAACATGCTCCCATTTAACAACAGCCATTTGTTGAGTTTCAAACTCCATGCGAACGGTCAAAGTTCCAAACAGAAAATCTTGCAAACAGCTGACCGCGAAGGGACTTGAACCCCTAATCTTCTGATCCGAAGTCCAGCTGCCGAAGAATGGTCCGGGGGATATGTTGAAAATGTTGATGTTGCCGGCCAATCACGTTCAAGAAATGTTGAAAATGTTGAAGATTCTAGCCAATCATCTTCAAGAAATGTTGAAAATGTTGAAGTGTCCGACCAATCACGTTGGAGAAATGTTGAAAGCTGACGGCCAATGACGTCGTGAAAGTTAGGTATCGCAATGTAAAATGTTTAATGATGGTAAAGGTTACGGGAGGTCGAAGGTTAAATCCGTATGTAAATTGGAAGTTCTTGGGAACAGTCGGAGTGAACAAGAATTTACGAGTGAAAGCGGTCTATTTAGCGACATGGTAAGCATTGGCTCATTCATGAAAATACTATATGATGTCAATCAATGTGTAAAAATAAAAAATTTTACGCCGATGTTACTCGACATTGGTTTCACAGTCGTGTCTTTTTTTCCCATTCCCATTTCCCGAGCGAGTCGATGAAAAACGTTTCATATGTGGGATTAACCAAGTTGTTAGCTATTAAAGCTAAGATAACTTTGGTCTCTAAAATATTATTTACGTGCTTATTACACCGAGGTTATGTTAGACGTGGCTTTGTTTTCAGTCATGTCCTATTTATTCTCTCCCTCGGCTTCTTAAGACATTTAAAATAAAAATCACGTCATGGGGATTAACCATCATCATATATGGTCGTCGGCATAAACTACCGCGTTTAAAAAAAGTGGGAAAATAGGGGTCATTTTATAATCAGTACTGTCCTGTATTCGGGTCAGTATGTTAGTCCTGCTGGGTAACCATGCCAAGCTAACTTTTGTCTATGAAGTACTTTAACAAAC
The DNA here is from genome assembly GCF_933228915.1 of Telmatherina bonti. Classification (NCBI taxonomy): domain Eukaryota; kingdom Metazoa; phylum Chordata; class Actinopteri; order Atheriniformes; family Telmatherinidae; genus Telmatherina; species Telmatherina bonti. Next base: position 7,246,408 of record NC_136627.1, on the reverse strand, counting down.
CCAGCAAAATTTCTCAACATATAGAATATATCAGTACTGGGACCAAACAGGAAGCTGAAGGTCATACAAGATAACAAACTAAAGACCATATTAAAGCCAGTAGTAATAATATATCCACAATCCTCCATATAGGAGCTGCTGATTGACAACTGGCCTGTCTGACAGAGCTTTTTTTTTTTTTTTTTTTAAATCATATTTACTAATAACAGGTCCCAGATATTATTAACCAGGCTTGAGGTGATTGAGTGGTTGGACATATTTTGGAGTATTTTACCTAATCATTACCAGACGTTAGGTCTAGTCATTGAGGACAGTGTCTCATCATAATCATTATGGGTTTTTATTCTTTTAGATTTTGTATAGGCTTGATAAGCTCTTATGTTGTTACCATTTACTTTTAAATCATCTTCAACCAAAGGCATCGAAGTCCCACAAAGCAATGCCCGACACTGTCTGGATGGCACGCCTCAAGAGCTTCACCTTCACAGGATCATGGCCTCAAGGTGAGGGCAACAGGCCAGCACCCAGACAGAAGAAGTGGTACGAGCTGTATCAGAGGGTATGTGTGTCTTTATCAGGTGTTTACTTTTATACTTCATTTGTACTAAATGCAACAGCATAAACCGGATTTTCACACATTAATAAATATTTGATTAAGTAAAAATTCAAAATGGTTTCTGCTACAACACACACAACTGAATGACATGGAGATAAATCTTCAAATGTTCTTTTTAGATTGAGAAATGTCCAATGATGCAGCATGGGCAGACGTCCCTGTTTGGTAGTGTGAGGAGATGTGTGTGTGGATTCCACATCCAGATGGTAGGCGAAAAACACAGTAGTTTTGTAGTATAGTACAAATATGACATCACAAAGTGACCAGTGTTAAACCTACTTTGCCATTAAACAGCAGCCAGCTCCTGCTGTCCAGCCAGCTCCTGCTGTCCAGTCAGCTCCTGCTGTCCAGCCAGCTCCTGCTGTCCAGCCAGCTCCTGCTGTCCAGGGTGCCCTGATGTCACAGACTTCAGCTGCAGGTGCTGCCCAGTCTGCTGGGCTGACACAAATGAAGGGAGCTGAAGGCCACAAACAGCGACCACCACTGAATTTGTCTATGGTATTTAGTTGTTGTTGCTCCTACATGTACTATCAATAGATTCATCAAATGGCTTGTCTTTATACAGTCTTTTGCTTCTTAACTTTCGGTTTACCAAACCAAGATATGGTGGTTCACTTAGCGCAGCTGCAAAGCCAAACCTTGCCATGGCCAGGAAAGTGACACAGGTAAAGGGGGTTCAAAAGTCAACTGTGTAAAAGTGTGTTGTTAATATATGTGACTTAGACTCTGTTTTATAGAAACAGGTCACAGAACGCCAGGAGACACCTGCTCCTCCAGTCAGCACTGCCATATCAGTGAGTGATTACATTTTCAGCTCGAGCATCTGTAGTTCTAGACTTCATTCAATGTACAGGATTAGAGATTTATCCTGTAGATTTTAATATCTGATTCTTAAACTTCATACAGGCCGTAGGCTCCCAAACAGAGGCACCAGCAGTACCAGCTGAGACACCAGTGGCTGCTCCTGTGTCAGTAAGTGTTCTAGCACTGTGCTTTAAACACGAATACTTTTGCAGCAGTGTATTTTACCAGAACTAAGTATAGTTACACATTGTTTTCCTGCTGCAACTCCTCAGCTTCCCCGTTTGTGGGCAGAAGGCTTTCCACCTGAAGACCATAGGTGGATATCCAAAGCTTTGTTTAGGATGGGGGCGAAGGGCAGACTGGAACTCCAGGACAACCTGAAGCTGTGGTACTACCCACCTCAGCCGAGTCACCTCTACCACCAGGCACCTTCCCCAGACCGCTTTTTTGCCCATCCACTACTTGTTTGGATGCCTTACAAGTTGTGGAAGGTTAAGGTGGTCTGCCCCAATCCTTCTTGTGCTGGGCATCAGCTGACAGGAGCAGGGCTGCACAAGAGGGCACGGCGGGTCCTGGACATAGACCGCATGTACACCATGGTCACTGAGACGCTGACTTGTGCCAGGTGTAAAGCCTCTCATGTGTCCTGGAGCCAGGCTGTCCTCCAACAGCTGGACTTGGCTCACAGGTCAGAATTTCGGGTCATCATGACTCAAAAGTGAGTAGTGTCTTTTTTCTCTTTTTCCATGTTCAAGTCAAAGCTGTACATTCTTACTGATATATTTATCTGTGACCAAGGTATGCCTGTGACGTGAGGGTGATTCGGCTTCTGCGGGAGAGGGGCCTTGGCAACAGCCCAACCCGGGTACTGAAACAGCTGAGGGAGAACCACACAGAGGAGTGGCTCCAACGTGTATCGCGGTACACCACGGAGTGCATGAGCTTCCTCCAGCGCCCTGGATTGCTGCCTGTAAAGTTCCCGGAACCTCCAAAGCCAGATGTTGTGCCCAGCTGCAGGTGGCTTCTGTCCGTCTACAGCCAGGACATCTTGACCAGGCTGGAGGACATCAAGGCGCACATTACATCAACCTTTGGCACCATTCTGAAGATGGACTCCACAAAAAAGGTTGAATCATCTTATTTTCTGCAAAATAGGCTTCAATAAACCACTAGCTGGATTTCTACATGTCTCCATCTTATTGTGTGTCTCTGTTCATGTTTTGTGCTTCAGATCACAAAGAAGCTGGCTGGGACAGCCAAAGGGACAGCTCTCTGGCTCACCTCTGTGGGAAATGAGTATGGCCAGATTTTAATCAGTGTCCTGACTGCTCAGGAGGGAGCTGGTTTAGACAGGATGGCTGGTGACCTGGTGAGGAGGTACCAGCAGGCCAGTGTGGATCCCCCTGTTGTCCTGTATGTGGACTGTGGATGCTGTGCTGAGGCTGCAGAGACAACAAAGCTGGAGGCTAGATTCAGCGGGTGGCCTCAGCTTCTGGTACGGCTGGACATCTGGCATTTTATGCGACGGCTTGCCCTGGGATGCACCACTGATGCCCATCAGCTGTACCCACTCTACATGGCACGCATCTCAGCGTGCATTTTTGAGTGGGATGCAGCTGACTTAGCGCTGTTGCGTGAAGCCAAGGCCCAGCAGCTTCGGAACCAGGGACTGTCATCTGCAGATGTGAACAGACACCTGACCAGGGAGGAGTTGGCTCTCCACTGCAGACGGAGGACACGAGGAGTGGACACCACAGTTAAGCTGCTGGAGGAGCTGTTTGCTTTACTTATGGGCTCCAGTGGCAACGACTCCCTTGGCGTTCCTCTGTTTGATCAGGAGAGGATGGAGCACATCTGGCGGGTCCAGAAGAAGCATGTAAAGTGCATCCAAGATCCACCAGGTGTTGTGCTCTACATTAAAACTGGAGAGCTGACCAAGGGAGGTGTGCGGCTGCCGGTGTTTAGGTGTGCCAGAGGCTCTACTTCCTTGGAGTCTTTTCATCTGCACCTAAACCGCTTCATACCAGGTGTGTGACACTAAAATGTGTATCTTATTATACGCGTGTTTGTTCATTTGATGTGATGTTTATGTCAAAAATGCTTTTGATATTTCATGTTGCATTTCATTGTACTTGTAGGGACCAGTGCCAACAGCCTGAATTTCCAGGTTTACCTGCTGGAAGGTCTGCACAGGTGGAACCAGGACCGGCGCGTTGCTGCCATGGCGACTGAGAAGTCTCCTTTGTGCTGCTACTCTGGTGATCTGCTGCATTCTGTCAACCAGAACTACGAGAAGCTGTTTGGCAGAAAGGTGGCACCAGAGTTCTGTCCACCCTCACGTTACACAGGTAATGACAGAATGACCTGCCAAAGGAAAAGTACAAAGCTGCATCTCTCTGACAGCTCCTCACAGTAAAACTGTGTTGCGAAGGGGGGAAATTTATATTTATATTTAATGTATTTCATGATTCTGATGAGCTGATTGGTTTTTACTCATTCCAGTCTGCATTGTGCTTTATTTATGTTGTTGTGTCTCAGGTGAGCTCATAGGAGTGCAGTATCTGTTCCGGCAGACTGGTCAGGCCCTGCAGGACATGAACCCGGACTCAGAGGAGACTGCCCGCTTGGTGGAGGAGCATGATGTGGCGGCAGATGAGGACGATGAGGGTTTTTCTGACCTCACAGATGACCCCACAGTGCTGGATATAGAGGTTCAGCCTGCTCCCAGCATCTCCTCCACAGCAGCTCCCAGCGCCTCCTCCCCACTGACTCCCAGCACCTCCTCCCTGTTTGCTCCCAGCGCCTCCTCCCCACTGGCTCCTGGCACCTCCTCCCCACTGACTCCCAGCACCTCCTCCCCACTGGCTCCTGGCACCTCCTCCCCACTGGCTCCCAGCATCTCTGAGGCTGGGGACACCTCTGAAGAAACTGTGGTCAGTAACAGTTATTCACTGCTGTTTTCTACATTCTGCATGTTGACGTATATTGAAACTAAAACTGTTAAAATGTTTTAAACTATTTTCTGTTTTCTGCTTAATGATTTTAGCAGGCTGTTGATGACCAGAATGTGCCTGGATACCAGCATGTGGACAGACTTGCTGAGTACTTGGTTGGGCTTCGGGAGCAGACCTCTCTCTATCTCAGCAACCTGCAGGCGGACCAAATTATAGGACTCTGGCAGAACCTGAGCGAAGGGGACAAGCAGCGGGTTGTTTATTCAGCGCGGCACCAAGACAGACTTCTGAGTGGACGCTTCCGAACCCCAAAGAAGCCCTCAAAAACACCAGGTGTGGAGAGCACAATCCGCTGCGTGCTAGGTGCAAGTAGTGCACCTGCACAATGGCCTGACTGCTGCAGGTTGGTGGAGACCATTTTCATCAGACTGTGTGGTCTGCATCCAGCCCCCAAAAGAAAAGGCAAAGGAGCAGAGTCAAGGTGGTCCTTAATTATTAGGGACTACCGTAAAATCAGGGAGCTGGTTGTTGGGAATGCCCGGGTCATGCAGGGAACAGACATGCAGCTTGTGGAGGTCAACCAGAACACTCTGATTCAGTGGCACAATGTCAGACAGAAAAAGCAGGAGCTTTCTGTCCTGCTTCAGGGAACTGGTGTACCCTCAGAGATTGCAGTAGCTGAAGAACCACTGATGGACGCAAGACCGCTGCCTTCTTATCCTGTGCCAGCACAGGATGAACATCAGTACCGGCTGCCAGAGAGTACGGCTGGCCAGGCTAAGCAAAGGCAGGCACCATGCACCATCCTTCCAAAAGGCGGTGTGAAGAGGCAGTTGTCAGTGGCACCAGGTGCTTTCCCAGGCCCAGCAGCCCCTGCAGCCCCAGCACCTGGGATTCCTCACCAGGGCCTCACACAGGCAGGACAACCTGTTTTCTTCTATCAGGTTGTCATGCCTTCAACCATGCAGGCCACAAACCAGCAACCAACAACAAAGAGGCCATACAAGAGGACTGTGCAGGCAAACACCTGCAAGAAGTGTGGCCTCTTTCGCACAGCAGAGACTGGACATAGCCACTACCGTGGGAGGGTCTACTGCCCCCAGTCTAAAAGCCTGACAAAGGAACAGTGGCTGGAGGAGATGAGGAAGGCGCAAATAGATGTATATAGTTTGTAGTTAAGTGTTATAGTAACTTGTGTTGTTTGCTCCTTTTTAATTATATATCTGTTTTTTAAAAACATTTTAAAACCTTTTTATTGTGAACCTTCTGTACAGTTTCAAGTGGACACAACTAGGATGAAACCAGAGGAAGTATCCTCAATACAAGTTAAAGTACTTGCTGTACAGTAATTGTCAATAGTTGTGGTTGTTGTACATATTCTCATTTTTAAAATTGTTTTTTTATTATATTTTTGTAAAAGTTAAGAGTAAGATTAAACAGCACAGTATTAGTTGTAAATTGATTGTAAATAGTTTTATTTTTTTGTTTTGGTATTTATTCAAAAGCAATGTTATTGTTTTTAATGACTGAAGATTAAACAGTGAGTTTGACATGTTTATTGTGGTGATTATGAGTAATTATGTAAATGAAATCAAGACTAGTAAGAAAAAAATGTTTTATTACAATTCAATTCACATATGAATATCTAATGTTATTATAAATATCTAAAATTATTATTATAATAATATAAATACAAAGTTGCTAGACTGACTTCAAAGTGGTGGTAAAGAAGAGAAACGAAGTGCCACTACACAAATATACACACATATCATACCGATATAAAGGCTCTTGTTATTTATATTTATATAGTGTGTGTGTGTGTGTGTGTGTGTGTGTGTGTGTGTATTCCATATACAGAACAGGTTCCTTACATTCTATTAACTACAATATTTTATAAACACACACAATGTTATTTTTTTCACGCCAATAAAAATGGACTTTAACAGGTTAATAAATTCTAAAATAGGTCAGCCACTGAAATCCTGCCATGACTCCCTGTTCTGCATCGCTTCTGGTTCCTCAGCTCCTTTTTGAGAAAGAGAAAAAAAAGAAATATTAACAGAAATTACCATTGAATTAGAGCTAAATGCAGAATTACATTAATAGATGAGTAAATGAGGTGTTGAAATATTTTCACTACTTCATATTTACAATTTCAGATGCGTGTGTCTGCAAAAAGATAACCCTCAATATAAAAACATATCAGGTTTACTTCATATCAATTGTATTCTCCGCGTCATCTGACAGAGGCCATGTCACGTGATCTTCAATGCAGGCCCAGCACCTGGTTGTGAGTTCAAATCCTGTTCACTGCATGACAGACCTGGGTCAACATGTAAAAACATCTCCAGGCCACTAGACATGTGTTTATGTCCCAGAAATTTCCACATTTTTTCTTCATTTTTCCTCCTTTCTCCCTTTTCTCCTCCTTTCCCCTCTTTTTCCTTCTTCCACCCCTCTCCCCCCTTCTTCCCCATCTTACCTGGCCGAATGTTCCCCAGCTTGAAGTCAGACGCCTTGTCCATTAGGCCACGCAGTCACAAAAAACAGCTTTTGTGCTGTTGATGTGACAGGGCGATCACTCCACATTGGTGTGTTTTTTTTTTATTTCGGTTTTCAAACCACCACAACCTTGCTTGCACGTACCTGAAAGTGCCATTAGACTGGAAGACTTGATCAGTGGAGTCCCCAAAAGAGTGTTATAATATTACATGGTGATTGTACCTTTTAGCTCAGATTTCATCAAAAGTAGATGACAGGATGCTGCAGGAAACGGTTTGGTTTGGTGCCAATCTTCAGAATCAAGACGATCCCATGGGCACTTCATTCATTCATTCATTTATTCCTTTTCATGACCACTCAGCCTAATTTAGGGTAGTGGGCTGGCCAGAGCCTATCCTCGCAATGATTAGAGCGAGAGGCACTGAATCCCCTGGACATGTCACCAGTCCATCGAAGGACCCCTGTGGACATTTGAATAGCTCCAAACCTTTGCCAGAACCCAGGGGGATGTCTGTGAGGTTGCCCAACCAGTCTGCATGTCTTTTGTAGACCCTGAGTAGTATTGCAGTAGTATACCCTGTGCTGTTCTGAGGGAGTATGGATCACTAAGTTGTTTGCCATGAACTAAAGTTTTCTAGCATTGAGGGGTTGATTTTCAGCAAGGAAACAAATGCTGTTACTTTCTGTCCCTCCGAGACATTTATGTTCCATGTTGAACTCAACCAGGGCTGTGCATTCACACAAAATCTCTTTTTTTTTTGCAAAATTTTGGGCGAAAATTTCCATTTGCATCCATGGTGAATTGGAAGGTTTGGGAATGTTACATTTGCATCTTGTATTTTTAGATTATATCTAAGTGATTTTATAGAAGTGGGATCTTTTGCATTGACAGAGGTGAGATCTGGCTTGGTGTGAAGCAATGGATATGTAAATGAGGGCTACTTTCCAAACTTCTGGTGGCATTCTTTTATGGTAAGAGGGTTCTGACTCTATGGTAGTTGCTGCAGAATATAGGTCACCAGAATTCATGTGCAGACACAATAGGGATAGGTAGACAAGTCAGCAGAAGAGTGGCCTCCCAACTTTTGAGGTCTTCCACATACTACACTGTGCAAATACCACACATCTACTGGCCAGTATGGGGATTGAACCCATGACCTTGGCGTTATTAGCACCACACTCTGACCAACTGAGCTAACTGGCCCACTTTTGCACAGATGTAGTAGTTTTGGATTGCTAAAAGTGACACTTATGAATAAGGTGAAATGTTTTTTTTCCAAATGTAGTTTAGCTGCTTTCAATTCCCAATTAAATCAACTTAAGCCAGTATGTAGCATTTTGATAAAGAATGAATGTGACTTGTTATTTTCAGGAGGTAGGCAGACATACTTTCCGGTATTGTATCTGACTCAAAGGAACATTCACAGCATGCACGCAGTGTATCGTCAGGGTCCCTTGTTGTCATTCACTTGAACGTCTGTTCTGACTGGATTGGCCAAAGCCTTTTGGCAGGACTGTAGTAACAACATGCTCCCGTTTAACAACAGCCATTTGTTGAGTTTCAAACTCCATGGGAACGGTCAACCTTCCAAACAGAAAATCTTGCCAACAGCTGACCACAAAGGAACTTGAACCCCTAATCTTCTGAGCCGAAGTCAGATGCCTTGTCCATTAGACCACGCAGTCACTAAAGCAGTCGTTGGTGCTGTTGACGTGACAGGCCGATCACTCCACACTGGTGTGGTTTTTTTTATTTCGGTTTTCACACCACCACAACCTTGCTTGCACGTACCTGAAAGTGCCATTAGACTGGAAGACTTGATCAGTGGAGTCCCCAAAAGAGTTTTCTAATATTACAAGGTGATTGTACCTTTTAGCTCAGATTTCATCAAAAGTAGATGACAGGATGCTGCAGGAAACGGTTTGGTTTGGTGACAATCTTCAGAATCAAGACGATTGATGTGGTTTCCCATGGGCACTTCATTCATTCATTCATTTATTCCTTTTCATGACCACTTAGCCTAATTTAGGGTAGTGGGCTGGCCAGAGCCTATCCTTGCAATGATTAGAGCGAGACGCACTGAATCCCCTGGACATGTCACCAGTCCATCGAAGGACCCCTGTGGACATTTGAAAAGCTCCAAACCTTTGCCAGAACCCAGGAGGATGTCTGTGAGGTTGCCCAACCAGTCTGCATGTCTTTTGTAGACCCTGAGTAGTATTGGAGTAGTATACCCTGTGCTTTTCTGAGGGAGTATGGATCACTAAGTTGTTTGCCATGAACTAAAGTTTTCTAGCATTAAGGGGTTGATCTTCAGCAAGGAAACAAATGCTTTTACTTTCTGTCCCTCCGAGACATTTATGTTCCATGTTGAACTCAACCAGGGCTGTGCATTCACAGAAAATCTTTTTTTTTTGCAAAATTTTGGGTGAAAATTTCCATTTGCATCCATGGTGAACTGGAAGGTTTTGGAATGTTATCAGGACACATTTGCATCTTGTATTTTTAGATTATATCTAAGTGATTTTATAGAAGTGGGATCTTTTGCATTGACAGAGGTGAGATCTGGCTTGCTGTGAAGCAATGGATATGTAAATGAGGGTTACTTTCCAAACTTCTGGTGGCATTCTTTTATGGTAAGAGGGTTCTGACTCTATGGTAGTTGCTGCAGAATATAGGTCACCAGAATTCATGTGCAGACACAATAGGGATAGGTAGACAAGTCAGCAGAAGAGTGGCCTCCCAACTTTTGAGGTCCTCCACATACTACACTGTGCAAGTACCACACATCTACTGGCCAGTATGGGGATTGAACCCATGACCTTGGTGTTATTAGCACCACACTCTGACCAACTGAGCTAACTGGCCCACTTTTGCACAGATGTAGTAGCTTTGGATTGCTAAAAGTGACACTTATGAATAAGGTGAAATGTTTTTTTTCCAAATGTAGTTTAGCTGCTTTCAATTCCCAATTAAATCAACTTAAGCCAGTATGTAGCATTTTGATAAAGAATGAATGTGACTCTTGCTATTTTCAGGAGGTAGGCAGACATACTTTCCGGTATTGTATCTGACTCAAAGGAACATTCACAGCATGCACGCAGTGTATGGTCAGGGTCCCTTGTTGTGATTCACTTGAACGTCTGTTCTGACTGGATTGGTGAGATTGGCCAAAGCCTTTTGGCAGGACTGTAGTAACAACATGCTCCCATTTAACAACAGCCATTTGTTGAGTTTCAAACTCCATGGGAACGGTCAACCTTCCAAACAGAAAATCTTGCCAACAGCTGACCACAAAGGAACTTGAACCCCTAATCTTCTGAGCCGAAGTCAGACGCCTTGTCCATTAGACCACGCAGTCACAAAAGCAGTCGTTGGTGCTGTTGACGTGACAGGCCGATCACTCCACACTGGTGTGGTTTTTTTTATTTCGGTTTTCACACCACCACAACCTTGCTTGCACGTACCTGAAAGTGCCATTAGACTGGAAGACTTGATCAGTGGAGTCCCCAAAAGAGTTTTCTAATATTACAAGGTGATTGTACCTTTTAGCTCAGATTTCATCAAAAGTAGATGACAGGATGCTGCAGGAAATGGTTTGGTTTGGTGACAATCTTCAGAATCAAGACGATTGATGTGGTTTCCCATGGGCACTTCATTCATTCATTCATTTATTCCTTTTCATGACCACTTAGCTTAATTTAGGGTAGTGGGCTGGCCAGAGCCTATCCTCGCAATGATTAGAGCGAGAGGCACTGAATCCCCATGACATGTCACCAGTCCATTTAAGGACCCCTGTGGACATTTGAATAGCTCCAAACCTTTGCCAGAACCCAGGAGGATGTCTGTGAGGTTGCCCAACCAGTCTGCATGTCTTTTGTAGACCCTGAGTTGTATTGCAGTAGTATACCCTGTGGTGTTCTGAGGGAGTATGGATCACTAAGTTGTTTGCCATGAACTAAAGTTTTCTAGCATTAAGGGGTTGATTTTCAGCAAGGAAACAAATGCTGTTACTTTCTGTCCCTCCGAGACATTTATGTTCCATGTTGAACTCAACCAGGGCTGTGCATTCACAGAAAATCTTTTTTTTTGCAAAATTTTGGGCGAAAATTTCCATTTGCACCCATGGTGAATTGGAAGGTTTTGGAATGTTATCAGGACACATTTGCATCTTGTATTTTTAGATTATATCTAAGTGATTTTATAGAAGTGGGATCTTTTGCATTGACAGAGGTGAGATCTGGCTTGGTGTGAAGCAATGGATATGTAAATGAGGGTTACTTTCCAAACTTCTGGTGGCATTCTTTTATGGTAAGAGGGTTCTGACTCTATGGTAGTTGCTGCAGAATATAGGTCACCAGAATTCATGTGCAGACACAATAGGGATAGGTAGACAAGTCAGCAGAAGAGTGGCCTCCCAACTTTTGAGGTCCTCCACATACTACACTGTGCAAGTACCACACATCTACTGGCCAGTATGGGGATTGAACCCATGACCTTGGCGTTATTAGCACCACACTCTGACCAACTGAGCTAACTGGCCCACTTTTGCACAGATGTAGTAGCTTTGGATTGCTAAAAGTGACACTTATGAATAAGGTGAAATGTTTTTTTTCCAAATGTAGTTTAGCTGCTTTCAATTCCCAATTAAATCAACTTAAGCCAGTATGTAGCATTTTGATAAAGAATGAATGTGACTCTTGCTATTTTCAGGAGGTAGGCAGACATACTTTCCGGTATTGTATCTGACTCAAAGGAACATTCACAGCATGCACGCAGTGTATCGTCAGGGTCCCTTGTGATTCACTTGAACGTCTGTTCTGACTGGATTGGTGAGATTGGCCAAAGCCTTTTGGCAGGACTGTAGTAACAACATGCTCCCGTTTAACAACAGCCATTTGTTGAGTTTCAAACTCCATGGGAACGGTCAACCTTCCAAACAGAAAATCTTGCCAACAGCTGACCACAAAGGAACTTGAACCCCTAATCTTTTGTTCCAAAGTCAGATGCCTTGTCCATTAGGCCACGCAGACACAAAAAACAGCTTTTGTGCTGTTGACGTGACAGGGCGATCACTCCACATTGATGTGGTTTTTTTAATTTCGGTTTTCACACCACCACAACCTTGCTTGCACGTACCTGAAAGTGCCATTAGACTGGAAGACTTGATCAGTGGAGTCCCCAAAAGAGTTTTCTAATATTACAAGGTGATTGTACCTTTTAGCTCAGATTTCATCAAAAGTAGATGACAGGATGCTGCAGGAAACGGTTTGGTTTGGTGACAATCTTCAGAATCAAGACGATTGATGTGGTTTCCCATGGGCACTTCATTCATTCATTCATTTATTCCTTTTCATGACCACTTAGCTTAATTTAGGGTAGTGGGCTGGCCAGAGCCTATCCTTGCAATGATTAGAGCGAGAGGCACTGAATCCCCATGACATGTCACCAGTCCATCGAAGGACCCCTGTGGACATTTGAATAGCTCCAAACCTTTGCCAGAACCCAGGAGGATGTCTGTGAGGTTGCCCAACCAGTCTGCATGTCTTTTGTAGACCCTGAGTTGTATTGCAGTAGTATACCCTGTGGTGTTCTGAGGGAGTATGGATCACTAAGTTGTTTGCCATGAACTAAAGTTTTCTAGCATTAAGGGGTTGATTTTCAGCAAGGAAACAAATGCTGTTACTTTCTGTCCCTCCGAGACATTTATGTTCCATGTTGAACTCAACCAGGGCTGTGCATTCACAGAAAATCTTTTTTTTTGCAAAATTTTGGGCGAAAATTTCCATTTGCATCCATGGTGAATTGGAAGGTTTTGGAATGTTATCAGGACACATTTGCATCTTGTATTTTTAGATTATATCTAAGTGATTTTATAGAAGTGGGATCTTTTGCATTGACAGAGGTGAGATCTGGCTTGGTGTGAAGCAATGGATATGTAAATGAGGGTTACTTTCCAAACTTCTGGTGGCATTCTTTTATGGTAAGAGGGTTCTGACTCTATGGTAGTTGCTGCAGAATATAGGTCACCAGAATTCATGTGCAGACACAATAGGGATAGGTAGACAAGTCAGCAGAAGAGTGGCCTCCCAACTTTTGAGGTCCTCCACATACTACACTGTGCAAGTACCACACATCTACTGGCCAGTATGGGGATTGAACCCATGACCTTGGCGTTATTAGCACCACACTCTGACCAACTGAGCTAACTGGCCCACTTTTGCACAGATGTAGTAGCTTTGGATTGCTAAAAGTGACACTTATGAATAAGGTGAAATGTTTTTTTTCCAAATGTAGTTTAGCTGCTTTCAATTCCCAATTAAATCAACTTAAGCCAGTATGTAGCATTTTGATAAAGAATGAATGTGACTCTTGCTATTTTCAGGAGGTAGGCAGACATACTTTCCGGTATTGTATCTGACTCAAAGGAACATTCACAGCATGCACGCAGTGTATCGTCAGGGTCCCTTGTTGTGATTCACTTGAACGTCTGTTCTGACTGGATTGGTGAGATTGGCCAAAGCCTTTTGGCAGGACTGTAGTAACAACATGCTCCCATTTAACAACAGCCATTTGTTGAGTTTCAAACTCCATGGGAACGGTCAACCTTCCAAACAGAAAATCTTGCCAACAGCTGACCACAAAGGAACTTGAACCCCTAATCTTCTGATCCAAAGTCAGATGCCTTGTCCATTAGGCCACGCAGTCACAAAAAACAGCTTTTGTGCTGTTGACGTGACAGGGCGATCACTCCACATTGATGTGGTTTTTTTAATTTCGGTTTTCACACCACCACAACCTTGCTTGCACGTACCTGAAAGTGCCATTAGACTGGAAGACTTGATCAGTGGAGTCCCCAAAAGAGTTTTATAATATTACAAGGTGATTGTACCTTTTAGCTCAGATTTCATCAAAAGTAGATGACAGGATGCTGCAGGAAACGGTTTGGTTTGGTGACAATCTTCAGAATCAAGACGATTGATGTGGTTTCCCATGGGCACTTCATTCATTCATTCATTTATTCCTTTTCATGACCACTTAGCTTAATTTAGGGTAGTGGGCTGGCCAGAGCCTATCCTTGCAATGATTAGAGCGAGAGGCACTGAATCCCCATGACATGTCACCAGTCCATCGAAGGACCCCTGTGGACATTTGAATAGCTCCAAACCTTTGCCAGAACCCAGGAGGATGTCTGTGAGGTTGCCCAACCAGTCTGCATGTCTTTTGTAGACCCTGAGTAGTATTGGAGTAGTATACCCTGTGCTGTTCTGAGGGAGTATGGATCACTAAGTTGTTTGCTATGAACTAAAGTTTTCTAGCATTAAGGGGTTGATTTTCAGCAAGGAAACAAATGCTGTTACTTTCTGTCCCTCCGAGACATTTATGTTCCATGTTGAACTCAACCAGGGCTGTGCATTCACAGAAAATCTTTTTTTTTGCAAAATTTTGGGTGAAAATTTCCATTTGCATCCATGGTGAACTGGAAGGTTTTGGAATGTTATCAGGACACATTTGCATCTTGTATTTTTAGATTATATCTAAGTGATTTTATAGAAGTGGGATCTTTTGCATTGACAGAGGTGAGATCTGGCTTGGTGTGAAGCAATGGATATGTAAATGAGGGTTACTTTCCAAACTTCTGGTGGCATTCTTTTATGGTAAGAGGGTTCTGACTCTATGGTAGTTGCTGCAGAATATAGGTCACCAGAATTCATGTGCAGACACAATAGGGATAGGTAGACAAGTCAGCAGAAGAGTGGCCTCCCAACTTTTGAGGTCCTCCACATACTACACTGTGCAAGTACCACACATCTACTGGCCAGTATGGGGATTGAACCCATGACCTTGGCGTTATTAGCACCACACTCTGACCAACTGAGCTAACTGGCCCACTTTTGCACAGATGTAGTAGCTTTGGATTGCTAAAAGTGACACTTATGAATAAAGTGAAATGTTTTTTTTCCAAATGTAGTTTAGCTGCTTTCAATTCCCAATTAAATCAACTTAAGCCAGTATGTAGCATTTTGATAAAGAATGAATGTGACTCTTGCTATTTTCAGGAGGTAGGCAGACATACTTTCCGGTATTGTATCTGACTCAAAGGAACATTCACAGCATGCACGCAGTGTATCGTCAGGGTCCCTTGTGATTCACTTGAACGTCTGTTCTGACTGGATTGGTGAGATTGGCCAAAGCCTTTTGGCAGGACTGTAGTAACAACATGCTCCCGTTTAACAACAGCCATTTGTTGAGTTTCAAACTCCATGGGAACGGTCAACCTTCCAAACAGAAAATCTTGCCAACAGCTGACCACAAAGGAACTTGAACCCCTAATCTTTTGTTCCAAAGTCAGATGCCTTGTCCATTAGGCCACGCAGTCACAAAAAACAGCTTTTGTGCTGTTGACGTGACAGGGCGATCACTCCACATTGATGTGGTTTTTTTAATTTCGGTTTTCACACCACCACAACCTTGCTTGCACGTACCTGAAAGTGCCATTAGACTGGAAGACTTGATCAGTGGAGTCCCCAAAAGAGTTTTCTAATATTACAAGGTGATTGTACCTTTTAGCTCAGATTTCATCAAAAGTAGATGACAGGATGCTGCAGGAAACGGTTTGGTTTGGTGACAATCTTCAGAATCAAGACGATTGATGTGGTTTCCCATGGGCACTTCATTCATTTATTCCTTTTCATGACCACTTAGCTTAATTTAGGGTAGTGGGCTGGCCAGAGCCTATCCTTGCAATGATTAGAGCGAGAGGCACTGAATCCCCATGACATGTCACCAGTCCATCGAAGGACCCCTGTGGACATTTGAATAGCTCCAAACCTTTGCCAGAACCCAGGAGGATGTCTGTGAGGTTGCCCAACCAGTCTGCATGTCTTTTGTAGACCCTGAGTAGTATTGGAGTAGTATACCCTGTGCTGTTCTGAGGGAGTATGGATCACTAAGTTGTTTGCTATGAACTAAAGTTTTCTAGCATTAAGGGGTTGATTTTCAGCAAGGAAACAAATGCTGTTACTTTCTGTCCCTCCGAGACATTTATGTTCCATGTTGAACTCAACCAGGGCTGTGCATTCACAGAAAATCTTTTTTTTTGCAAAATTTTGGGTGAAAATTTCCATTTGCATCCATGGTGAACTGGAAGGTTTTGGAATGTTATCAGGACACATTTGCATCTTGTATTTTTAGATTATATCTAAGTGATTTTATAGAAGTGGGATCTTTTGCATTGACAGAGGTGAGATCTGGCTTGGTGTGAAGCAATGGATATGTAAATGAGGGTTACTTTCCAAACTTCTGGTGGCATTCTTTTATGGTAAGAGGGTTCTGACTCTATGGTAGTTGCTGCAGAATATAGGTCACCAGAATTCATGTGCAGACACAATAGGGATAGGTAGACAAGTCAGCAGAAGAGTGGCCTCCCAACTTTTGAGGTCCTCCACATACTACACTGTGCAAGTACCACACATCTACTGGCCAGTATGGGGATTGAACCCATGACCATGGCGTTATTAGCACCACACTCTGACCAACTGAGCTAACTGGCCCACTTTTGCACAGATGTAGTAGCTTTGGATTGCTAAAAGTGACACTTATGAATAAAGTGAAATGTTTTTTTTCCAAATGTAGTTTAGCTGCTTTCAATTCCCAATTAAATCAACTTAAGCCAGTATGTAGCATTTTGATAAAGAATGAATGTGACTCTTGCTATTTTCAGGAGGTAGGCAGACATACTTTCCGGTATTGTATCTGACTCAAAGGAACATTCACAGCATGCACGCAGTGTATGGTCAGGGTCCCTTGTTGTGATTCACTTGAACGTCTGTTCTGACTGGATTGGTGAGATTGGCCAAAGCCTTTTGGCAGGACTGTAGTAACAACATGCTCCCATTTAACAACAGCCATTTGTTGAGTTTCAAACTCCATGGGAACGGTCAACCTTCCAAACAGAAAATCTTGCCAACAGCTGACCACAAAGGAACTTGAACCCCTAATCTTCTGAGCCAAAGTCAGATGCCTTGTCCATTAGGCCACGCAGTCACAAAAAACAGCTTTTGTGCTGTTGACGTGACAGGGCGATCACTCCACATTGATGTGGTTTTTTTAATTTCGGTTTTCACACCACCACAACCTTGCTTGCACGTACCTGAAAGTGCCATTAGACTGGAAGACTTGATCAGTGGAGTCCCCAAAAGAGTTTTCTAATATTACAAGGTGATTGTACCTTTTAGCTCAGATTTCATCAAAAGTAGATGACAGGATGCTGCAGGAAACGGTTTGGTTTGGTGACAATCTTCAGAATCAAGACGATTGATGTGGTTTCCCATGGGCACTTCATTCATTCATTCATTTATTCCTTTTCATGACCACTTAGCTTAATTTAGGGTAGTGGGCTGGCCAGAGCCTATCCTTGCAATGATTAGAGCGAGAGGCACTGAATCCCCATGACATGTCACCAGTCCATCGAAGGACCCCTGTGGACATTTGAATAGCTCCAAACCTTTGCCAGAACCCAGGAGGATGTCTGTGAGGTTGCCCAACCAGTCTGCATGTCTTTTGTAGACCCTGAGTAGTATTGGAGTAGTATACCCTGTGCTGTTCTGAGGGAGTATGGATCATGAAGTTGTTTGCTATGAACTAAAGTTTTCTAGCATTAAGGGGTTGATTTTCAGCAAGGAAACAAATGCTGTTACTTTCTGTCCCTCCGAGACATTTATGTTCCATGTTGAACTCAACCAGGGCTGTGCATTCACACAAAATCTTTTTTTTTGCAAAATTTTGGGTGAAAATTTCCATTTGCATCCATGGTGAACTGGAAGGTTTTTGAATGTTATCAGGACACATTTGCATCTTGTATTTTTAGATTATATCTAAGTGATTTTATAGAAGTGGGATCTTTTGCATTGACAGAGGTGAGATCTGGCTTGGTGTGAAGCAATGGATATGTAAATGAGGGTTACTTTCCAAACTTCTGGTGGCATTCTTTTATGGTAAGAGGGTTCTGACTCTATGGTAGTTGCTGCAGAATATAGGTCACCAGAATTCATGTGCAGACACAATAGGGATAGGTAGACAAGTCAGCAGAACAGTGGCCTCCCAACTTTTGAGGTCCTCCACATACTACACTGTGCAAGTACCACACATCTACTGGCCAGTATGGGGATTGAACCCATGACCTTGGCGTTATTAGCACCACACTCTGACCAACTGAGCTAACTGGCCCACTTTTGCACAGATGTAGTAGCTTTGGATTGCTAAAAGTGACACTTATGAATAAGGTGAAATGTTTATTTTTCCAAAAGTAGTTTAGCTGCTTTCAATTCCCAATTAAATCAACTTAAGCCAGTATGTAGCATTTTGATAAAGAATGAATGTGACTCTTGCTATTTTCAGGAGGTAGGCAGACATACTTTCCGGTATTGTATCTGACTCAAAGGAACATTCACAGCATGCACGCAGTGTATCGTCAGGGTCCCTTGTTGTGATTCACTTGAACGTCTGTTCTGACTGGATTGGTGAGATTGGCCAAAGCCTTTTGGCAGGACTGTAGTAACAACGTGCTCCCGTTTAACAACAGCCATTTGTTGAGTTTCAAACTCCATGCGAACGGTCAACCTTCCAAACAGAAAATCTTGCCAACAGCTGACCACAAAGGAACTTGAACCCCTAATCTTCTGATCCAAAGTCAGATGCCTTGTCCATTAGACCACGCAGTCACAAAAAACAGCTTTTGTGCTGTTGATGTGACAGGGCGATCACTCCACATTGGTGTGTTTTTTTTTATTTCGGTTTTCACACCACCACAACCTTGCTTGCACGTACCTGAAAGTGCCATTAGACTGGAAGACTTGATCAGTGGAGTCCCCAAAAGAGTTTTATAATATTACAAGGTGATTGTACCTTTTAGCTCAGATTTCATCAAAAGTAGATGACAGGATGCTGCAGGAAACGGTTTGGTTTGGTGACAATCTTCAGAATCAAGACGATCGATGTGGTTTCCCATGGGCACTTCATTCATTCATTCATTTATTCCTTTTCATGACCACTCAGTCTAATTTAGGGTAGTGGGCTGGCCAGAGCCTATCCTCGCAATGATTAGAGCGAGAGGCACTGAATCCCCTGGACATGTCACCAGTCCATCGAAGGACCCCTGTGGACATTTGAATAGCTCCAAACCTTTGCCAGAACCCAGGAGGATGTCTGTGAGGTTGCCCAACCAGTCTGCATGTCTTTTGTAGACCCTGAGTAGTATTGGAGTAGTATACCCTTTGCTGTTCTGAGGGAGAATGGATCACTAAGTTGTTTGCCATGAACTAAAGTTTTCTAGCATTAAGGGGTTGATTTTCAGCAAGGAAACAAATGCTGTTACTTTCTGTCCCTCCGAGACATTTATGTTCCATGTTGAACTCAACCAGGGCTGTGCATTCACAGAAAATCTTTTTTTTTGCAAAATTTTGGGCGAAAATTTCCATTTGCATCCATGGTGAACTGGAAGGTTTTGGAATGTTATCAGGACACATTTGCATCTTGTATTTTTAGATTATATCTAAGTGATTTTATAGAAGTGGGATCTTTTGCATTGACAGAGGTGAGATCTGGCTTGGTGTGAAGCAATGGATATGTAAATGAGGGTTACTTTCCAAACTTCTGGTGGCATTCTTTTATGGTAAGAGGGTTCTGACTCTATGGTAGTTGCTGCAGAATATAGGTCACCAGAATTCATGTGCAGACACAATAGGGATAGGTAGACAAGTCAGCAGAAGAGTGGCCTACCAACAGACTACACTGTGCAAATACCACACATCTACTGGCCAGTATGGGGATTGAACCCATGACCTTGGCATTATTAGCACCACACTCTGACCAACTGAGCTAACTGGCCCACTTTTGCACAGATGTAGTAGCTTTGGATTGCTAAAAGTGACACTTATGAATAAGGTGAAATGTTTTTTTTCCAAATGTAGTTTAGCTGCTTTCAATTCCCAATTAAATCAACTTAAGCCAGTATGTAGAATTTTGATAAAGAATGAATGTGACTCTTGCTATTTTCAGGAGGTAGGCAGACATACTTTCCGGTATTGTATCTGACTCAAAGGAACATTCACTGCATGCATGCAGTGTATCGTCAGGGTCCCTTGTTGTGATTCACTTGAACGTCTGTTCTGACTGGATTGGTGAGATTGGCCAAAGCCTTTTGGCAGGACTGTAGTAACAACATGCTCCCATTTAACAACAGCCATTTGTTGAGTTTCAAACTCCATGCGAACGGTCAAAGTTCCAAACAGAAAATCTTGCAAACAGCTGACCGCGAAGGGACTTGAACCCCTAATCTTCTGATCCGAAGTCCAGCTGCCGAAGAATGGTCCGGGGGATATGTTGAAAATGTTGATGTTGCCGGCCAATCACGTTCAAGAAATGTTGAAAATGTTGAAGATTCTAGCCAATCATCTTCAAGAAATGTTGAAAATGTTGAAGTGTCCGACCAATCACGTTGGAGAAATGTTGAAAGCTGACGGCCAATGACGTCGTGAAAGTTAGGTATCGCAATGTAAAATGTTTAATGAAGGTAAAGGTTACGGGAGGTCGAAGGTTAAATCCGTATGTAAATTGGAAGTTCTTGGGAACAGTCGGAGTGAACAAGAATTTACGAGTGAAAGCGGTCTATTTAGCGACATGGTAAGCATTGGCTCATTCATGAAAATGCTATATGATGTCAATCAATGTGTAAAAATAAAAATTTTTACGCCGATGTTACTCGACATTGGTTTCACAGTCGTGTCTTTTTTTCCCATTCCCATTTCCCGAGCGAGTCGATGAAAAACGTTTCATATGTGGGATTAACCAAGTTGTTAGCTATTAAAGCTAAGATAACTTTGGTCTCTAAAATATTATTTACGTGCTTATTACACCGAGGTTATGTTAGACGTGGCTTTGTTTTCAGTCATGTCCTATTTATTCTCTCCCTCGGCTTCTTAAGACATTTAAAATAAAAATCACGTCATGGGGATTAACCATCATCATATATGGTCGTCGGCATAAACTACCGCGTTTAAAAAAAGTGGGAAAATAGGGGTCATTTTATAATCAGTACTGTCCTGTATTCGGGTCAGTATGTTAGTCCTGCTGGGTAACCATGCCAAGCTAACTTTTGTCTATGAAGTACTTTAACAAACCCAGCAAAATTTCTCAACATATAGAATATATCAGTACTGGGACCAAACAGGAAGCTGAAGGTCATACAAGATAACAAACTAAAGACCATATTAAAGCCAGTAGTAATAATATATCCACAATCCTCCATATAGGAGCTGCTGATTGACAACTGGCCTGTCTGACAGAGCTTTTTTTTTTTTTTTTTTTTTAATCATATTTACTAATAACAGGTCCCAGATATTATTAACCAGGCTTGAGGTGATTGAGTGGTTGGACATATTTTGGAGTATTTTACCTAATCATTACCAGACGTTAGGTCTAGTCATTGAGGACAGTGTCTCATCATAATCATTATGGGTTTTTATTCTTTTAGATTTTGTATAGGCTTGATAAGCTCTTATGTTGTTACCATTTACTTTTAAATCATCTTCAACCAAAGGCATCGAAGTCCCACAAAGCAATGCCCGACACTGTCTGGATGGCACGCCTCAAGAGCTTCGCCTTCACAGGATCATGGCCTCAAGGTGAGGGCAACAGGCCAGCACCCAGACAGAAGAAGTGGTACGAGCTGTATCAGAGGGTATGTGTGTCTTTATCAGGTGTTTACTTTTATACTTCATTTGTACTAAATGCAACAGCATAAACCGGATTTTCACACATTAATAAATATTTGATTAAGTAAAAATTCAAAATGGTTTCTGCTACAACACACACAACTGAATGACATGGAGATAAATCTTCAAATGTTCTTTTTAGATTGAGAAATGTCCAATGATGCAGCATGGGCAGACGTCCCTGTTTGGTAGTGTGAGGAGATGTGTGTGTGGATTCCACATCCAGATGGTAGGCGAAAAACACAGTAGTTTTGTAGTATAGTACAAATATGACATCACAAAGTGACCAGTGTTAAACCTACTTTGCCATTAAACAGCAGCCAGCTCCTGCTGTCCAGCCAGCTCCTGCTGTCCAGCCAGCTCCTGCTGTCCAGTCAGCTCCTGCTGTCCAGCCAGCTCCTGCTGTCCAGCCAGCTCCTGCTGTCCAGCCAGCTCCTGCTGTCCAGCCAGCTCCTGCTGTCCAGCCAGCTCCTGCTGTCCAGGGTGCCCTGATGTCACAGACTTCAGCTGCAGGTGCTGCCCAGTCTGCTGGGCTGACACAAATGAAGGGAGCTGAAGGCCACAAACAGCGACCACCACTGAATTTGTCTATGGTATTTAGTTGTTGTTGCTCCTACATGTACTATCAATAGATTCATCAAATGGCTTGTCTTTATACAGTCTTTTGCTTCTTAACTTTCAGTTTACCAAACCAAGATATGGTGGTTCACTTAGCGCAGCTGCAAAGCCAAACCTTGCCATGGCCAGGAAAGTGACACAGGTAAAGGGGGTTCAAAAGTCAACTGTGTAAAAGTGTGTTGTTAATACATGTGACTTAGACTCTGTTTTATAGAAACAGGTCACAGAACGCCAGGAGACACCTACTTCTCCAGTCAGCACTGCCATATCAGTGAGTGATTACATTTTCAGCTCGAGCATCTGTAGTTCTAGACTTCATTCAATGTACAGGATTAGAGATTTATCCTGTAGATTTTAATATCTGATTCTTAAACTTCATACAGGCCGTAGGCTCCCAAACAGAGGCACCAGCAGTACCAGCTGAGACACCAGTGGCTGCTCCTGTGTCAGTAAGTGTTCTAGCACTGTGCTTTAAACATGAATACTTTTGCAGCAGTGTATTTTACCAGAACTAAGTATAGTTACACATTGTTTTCCTGCTGCAACTCCTCAGCTTCCCCATTTGTGGGCAGAGGGCTTTCCACCTGAAGACCATAGGTGGATATCCAAAGCTTTGTTTAGGATGGGGGCGAAGGGCAGACTGGAACTCCAGGACAACCTGAAGCTGTGGTACTACCCACCTCAGCCGAGTCACCTCTACCACCAGGCACCTTCCCCAGACCGCTTTTTTGCCCATCCACTACTTGTTTGGATGCCTTACAAGTTGTGGAAGGTTAAGGTGGTCTGCCCCAATCCTTCTTGTGCTGGGCATCAGCTGACAGGAGCAGGGCTGCACAAGAGGGCACGGCGGGTCCTGGACATAGACCGCATGTACACCATGGTCACTGAGACGCTGACTTGTGCCAGGTGTAAAGCCTCTCACGTGTCCTGGAGCCAGGCTGTCCTCCAACAGCTGGACTTGGCTCACAGGTCAGAATTTTGGGTCATCATGACTCAAAAGTGAGTAGTGTCTTTTTTCTCTTTTTCCATGTTCAAGTCAAAGCTGTACATTCTTACTGATATATTTATCTGTGACCAAGGTATGCCTGTGACGTGAGGGTGATTCGGCTTCTGCGGGAGAGGGGCCTTGGCAACAGCCCAACCCGGGTACTGAAACAGCTGAGGGAGAACCACACAGAGGAGTGGCTCCAACGTGTATCGCGGTACACCACGGAGTGCATGAGCTTCCTCCAGCGCCCTGGATTGCTGCCTGAAAAGTTCCCGGAACCTCCAAAGCCAGATGTTGTGCCCAGCTGCAGGTGGCTTCTGTCCGTCTACAGCCAGGACATCTTGACCAGGCTGGAGGACATCAAGGCGCACATTACATCAACCTTTGGCACCATTCTGAAGATGGACTCCACAAAAAAGGTTGAATCATCTTATTTTCTGCAAAATAGGCTTCAATAAACCACTAGCTGGATTTCTACATGTCTCTATCTTATTGTGTGTCTCTGTTCATGTTTTGTGCTTCAGATCACAAAGAAGCTGGCTGGGACAGCCAAAGGGACAGCTCTCTGGCTCACCTCTGTGGGAAATGAGTATGGCCAGATTTTAATCAGTGTCCTGACTGCTCAGGAGGGAGCTGGTTTAGACAGGATGGCTGGTGACCTGGTGAGGAGGTACCAGCAGGCCAGTGTGGATCCCCCTGTTGTCCTGTATGTGGACTGTGGATGCTGTGCTGAGGCTGTGAAGACAACAAAGCTGGAGGCTAGATTCAGCGGGTGGCCTCAGCTTCTGGTACGGCTAGACATCTGGCATTTTATGCGACGGCTTGCCCTGGGATGCACCACTGATGCCCATCAGCTGTACCCACTCTACATGGCACGCATCTCAGCATGCATTTTTGAGTGGGATGCAGCTGACTTAGCGCTGTTGCGTGAAGCCAAGGCCCAGCAGCTTCGGAACCAGGGACTGTCATCTGCAGATGTGAACAGACACCTGACCAGGGAGGAGTTGGCTCTCCACTGCAGACGGAGGACACGAGGAGTGGACACCACAGTTAAGCTGCTGGAGGAGCTGTTTGCTTTACTTATGGGGTCCAGTGGCAACGACTCCCTTGGTGTTCCTCTGTTTGATCAGGAGAGGATGGAGCACATCTGGCGGGTCCAGAAGAAGCATGAAAAGTGCATCCAAGATCCACCAGGTGTTGCGCTCTACATTAAAACTGGAGAGCTGACCAAGGGAGGTGTGCGGCTGCCGGTGTTTAGGTGTGCCAGAGGCTCTACTTCCTTGGAGTCTTTTCATCTGCACCTAAACCGCTTCATACCAGGTGTGTGACACTAAAATGTGTATCTTATTATACGCGTGTTTGTTCATTTGATGTGATGTTTATGTCAAAAATGCTTTTGATATTTCATGTTGCATTTCATTGTACTTGTAGGGACCAGTGCCAACAGCCTGAATTTCCAGGTTTACCTGCTGGAAGGTCTGCACAGGTGGAACCAGGACCGGCGCGTTGCTGCCATGGCGACTGAGAAGTCTCCTTTGTGCTGCTACTCTGGTGATCTGCTGCATTCTGTCAACCAGAACTACGAGAAGCTGTTTGGCAGAAAGGTGGCACCAGAGTTCTGTCCACCCTCACGTTACACAGGTAATGACAGAATGACCTGCCAAAGGAAAAGTACAAAGCTGCATCTCTCTGACAGCTCCTCACAGTAAAACTGTGTTGCGAAGGGGGGAAATTTATATTTATATTTAATGTATTTCATGATTCTGATGAGCTGATTGGTTTTTACTCATTCCAGTCTGCATTGTGCTTTATTTATGTTGTTGTGTCTCAGGTGAGCTCATAGGAGTGCAGTATCTGTTCCGGCAGACTGGTCAGGCCCTGCAGGACATGAACCCGGACTCAGAGGAGACTGCCCGCTTGGTGGAGGAGCATGATGTGGCGGCAGATGAGGACGATGAGGGTTTTTCTGACCTCACAGATGACCCCACAGTGCTGGATATAGAGGTTCAGCCTGCTCCCAGCATCTCCTCCCCACTGACTCCCAGCACCTCCTCCCTGTTTGCTCCCAGCGCCTCCTCCCCACTGGCTCCTGGCACCTCCTCCCCACTGACTCCCAGCACCTCCTCCCTGTTTGCTCCCAGCGCCTCCTCCCCACTGGCTCCTGGCACCTCCTCCCCACTGACTCCCAGCGCCTCCTCCCCACTGGCTCCTGGCACCTCCTCCCCACTGGCTCCCAGCATCTCTGAGACTGGGGACACCTCTGAAGAAACTGTGGTCAGTAACAGTTATTCACTGCTGTTTTCTACATTCTGCATGTTGACGTATATTGAAACTAAAACTGTTAAAATGTTTTAAACTATTTTCTGTTTTCTGCTTAATGATTTTAGCAGGCTGTTGATGACCAGAATGTGCCTGGATACCAGCATGTGGACAGACTTGCTGAGTACTTGGTTGGGCTTCGGGAGCAGACCTCTCTCTATCTCAGCAACCTGCAGGCGGACCAAATTGTAGGACTCTGGCAGAACCTGAGCGAAGGGGACAAGCAGCGGGTTGTTTATTCAGCGCGGCACCAAGACAGACTTCTGAGTGGACGCTTCCGAACCCCAAAGAAGCCCTCAAAAACACCAGGTGTGGAGAGCACAATCCGCTGCGTGCTAGGTGCAAGTAGTGCACCTGCACAATGGCCTGACTGCTGCAGGTTGGTGGAGACCATTTTCATCAGACTGTGTGGTCTGCATCCAGCCCCCAAAAGAAAAGGCAAAGGAGCAGAGTCAAGGTGGTCCTTAATTATTAGGGACTACCGTAAAATCAGGGAGCTGGTTGTTGGGAATGCCCGGGTCATGCAGGGAACAGACATGCAGCTTGTGGAGGTCAACCAGAACACTCTGATTCAGTGGCACAATGTCAGACAGAAAAAGCAGGAGCTTTCTGTCCTGCTTCAGGGAACTGGTGTACCCTCAGAGATTGCAGTAGCTGAAGAACCACTGATGGACGCAAGACCGCTGCCTTCTTATCCTGTGCCAGCACAGGATGAACATCAGTACCGGCTGCCAGAGAGTACGGCTGGCCAGGCTAAGCAAAGGCAGGCACCATGCACCATCCTTCCAAAAGGCGGTGTGAAGAGGCAGTTGTCAGTGGCACCAGGTGCTTTCCCAGGCCCAGCAGCCCCTGCAGCCCCAGCACCTGGGATTCCTCACCAGGGCCTCACACAGGCAGGACAACCTGTTTTCTTCTATCAGGTTGTCATGCCTTCAACCATGCAGGCCACAAACCAGCAACCAACAACAAAGAGGCCATACAAGAGGACTGTGCAGGCAAACACCTGCAAGAAGTGTGGCCTCTTTCGCACAGCAGAGACTGGACATAGCCACTACCGTGGGAGGGTCTACTGCCCCCAGTCTAAAAGCCTGACAAAGGAACAGTGGCTGGAGGAGATGAGGAAGGCGCAAATAGATGTATATAGTTTGTAGTTAAGTGTTATAGTAACTTGTGTTGTTTGCTCCTTTTTAATTATATATCTGTTTTTTAAAAACATTTTAAAACCTTTTTATTGTGAACCTTCTGTACAGTTTCAAGTGGACACAACTAGGATGAAACCAGAGGAAGTATCCTCAATACAAGTTAAAGTACTTGCTGTACAGTAATTGTCAATAGTTGTGGTTGTTGTACATATTCTCATTTTTAAAATTGTTTTTTTATTATATTTTTGTAAAAGTTAAGAGTAAGATTAAACAGCACAGTATTAGTTGTAAATTGATTGTAAATAGTTTTATTTTTTTGTTTTGGTATTTATTCAAAAGCAATGTTATTGTTTTTAATGACTGAAGATTAAACAGTGAGTTTGACATGTTTATTGTGGTGATTATGAGTAATTATGTAAATGAAATCAAGACTAGTAAGAAAAAAATGTTTTATTACAATTCAATTCACATATGAATATCTAATGTTATTATAAATATCTAAAATTATTATTATAATAATATAAATACAAAGTTGCTAGACTGACTTCAAAGTGGTGGTAAAGAAGAGAAACGAAGTGCCACTATACAAATATACACACATATCATACCGATATAAAGGCTCTTGTTATTTATATTTATATAGTGTGTGTGTGTGTGTGTGTGTGTGTGTGTGTGTGTGTGTGTGTATTCCATATACAGAACAGGTTCCTTACATTCTATTAACTACAATATTTTATAAACACACACAATGTTATTTTTTTCATGCCAATAAAAATGGACTTTAACAGGTTAATAAATTCTAAAATAGGTCAGCCACTGAAATCCTGCCATGACTCCCTGTTCTGCATCGCTTCTGGTTCCTCAGCTCCTTTTTGAGAAAGAGAAAAAAAAGAAATATTAACAGAAATTACCATTGAATTAGAGCTAAATGCAGAATTACATTAATAGATGAGTAAATGAGGTGTTGAAATATTTTCACTACTTCATATTTACAATTTCAGATGCGTGTGTCTGCAAAAAGATAACCCTCAATATAAAAACATATCAGGTTTACTTCATATCAATTGTATTCTCCGCGTCATCTGACAGAGGCCATGTCACGTGATCTTCAATGCAGGCCCAGCACCTGGTTGCGAGTTCAAATCCTGTTCACTGCATGACAGACCTGGGTCAACATGTAAAAACATCTCCAGGCCACTAGACATGTGTTTATGTCCCAGAAATTTCCACATTTTTTCTTCATTTTTCCTCCTTTCTCCCTTTTCTCCTCCTTTCCCCTCTTTTTCCTTCTTCCACCCCTCTCCCCCCTTCTTCCCCATCTTACCTGGCCGAATGTTCCCCAGCTTGAAGTCAGACGCCTTGTCCATTAGGCCACGCAGTCACAAAAAACAGCTTTTGTGCTGTTGATGTGACAGGGCGATCACTCCACATTGGTGTGGTTTTTTTTTATTTCGGTTTTCAAACCACCACAACCTTGCTTGCACGTACCTGAAAGTGCCATTAGACTGGAAGACTTGATCAGTGGAGTCCCCAAAAGAGTTTTATAATATTACATGGTGATTGTACCTTTTAGCTCAGATTTCATCAAAAGTAGATGACAGGATGCTGCAGGAAACGGTTTGGTTTGGTGACAATCTTCAGAATCAAGACGATCCCATGGGCACTTCATTCATTCATTCATTTATTCCTTTTCATGACCACTCAGCCTAATTTAGGGTAGTGGGCTGGCCAGAGCCTATCCTCGCAATGATTAGAGCGAGAGGCACTGAATCCCCTGGACATGTCACCAGTCCATCGAAGGACCCCTGTGGACATTTGAATAGCTCCAAACCTTTGCCAGAACCCAGGAGGATGTCTGTGAGGTTGCCCAACCAGTCTGCATGTCTTTTGTAGACCCTGAGTAGTATTGCAGTAGTATACCCTGTGCTGTTCTGAGGGAGTATGGATCACTAAGTTGTTTGCCATGAACTAAAGTTTTCTAGCATTGAGGGGTTGATTTTCAGCAAGGAAACAAATACTGTTACTTTCTGTCCCTCCGAGACATTTATGTTCCATGTTGAACTCAACCAGGGCTGTGCATTCACACAAAATCTCTTTTTTTTTTGCAAAATTTTGGGCGAAAATTTCCATTTGCATCCATGGTGAATTGGAAGGTTTGGGAATGTTACATTTGCATCTTGTATTTTTAGATTATATCTAAGTGATTTTATAGAAGTGGGATCTTTTGCATTGACAGAGGTGAGATGTGGCTTGGTGTGAAGCAATGGATATGTAAATGAGGGCTACTTTCCAAACTTCTGGTGGCATTCTTTTATGGTAAGAGGGTTCTGACTCTATGGTAGTTGCTGCAGAATATAGGTCACCAGAATTCATGTGCAGACACAATAGGGATAGGTAGACAAGTCAGCAGAAGAGTGGCCTCCCAACTTCTGAGGTCTTCCACAGACTACACTGTGCAAAAACCACACATCTACTGGCCAGTATGGGGATTGAACCCATGACCTTGGCGTTATTAGCACCACACTCTGACCAACTGAGCTAACTGGCCCACTTTTGCACAGATGTAGTAGCTTTGGATTGCTAAAAGTGACACTTATGAATAACGTGAAATGTTTTTTTCCCAAATGTAGTTTAGCTGCTTTCAATTCCCAATTAAATCAACTTAAGCCAGTATGTAGCATTTTGATAAAGAATGAATGTGACTCTTGCTATTTTCAGGAGGTAGGCAGACATACTTTCCGGTATTGTATCTGACTCAAAGGAACATTCACTGCATGCACGCAGTGTATCGTCAGGGTCCCTTGTTGTGATTCACTTGAACGTCTGTTCTGACTGGATTGGTGAGATTGGCCAAAGCCTTTTGGCAGGACTGTAGTAACAACATGCTCCCGTTTAACAACAGCCATTTGTTGAGTTTCAAACTCCATGCGAACGGTCAACCTTCCAAACAGAAAATCTTGTCAACAGCTGACCACAAAGGAACTTTAACCCCTATTCTTCTGATCCAAAGTCAGATGCCTTGTCCATTAGACCACGCAGTCACAAAAGCAGGTGTTGGTGCTGTTGATGTGACAGGCCGATCACTCCACACTGGTGTGGTTTTTTTTATTTCGGTTTTCACACCACCACAACCTTGCTTGCACGTACCTGAAAGTGCCATTAGACTGGAAGACTTGATCAGTGGAGTCCCCAAAAGAGTTTTCTAATATTACAAGGTGATTGTACCTTTTAGCTCAGATTTCATCAAAAGTAGATGACAGGATGCTGCATGAAACGGATTGGCTTGGTGCCAATCTTCAGAATCAAGATGATCGATGTGGTTTCCCATGGGCACTTCATTCATTCATTCATTTATTCCTATTCATGACCACTTAGCCTAATTTAGGGTAGTGGGCTGGCCAGAGCCTATCCTCGCAATGATTAGAGCGAGAGGCACTGAATCCCCTGGACATGTCACCAGTCCATCGAAGGACCCCTGTGGACATTTGAATAGCTCCAAACCTTTGCCAGAACCCAGGAGGATGTCTGTGAGGTTGCCCAACCAGTCTGCATGTCTTTTGTAGACCCTGAGTAGTATTGCAGTAGTATACCCTGTGCTGTTCTGAGGGAGTATGGATCACTAAGTTGTTTGCCATGAACTAAAGTTTTCTAGCATTAAGGGGTTGATTTTCAGCAAGGAAACAAATGCTGTTACTTTCTGTCCCTCTGAGACATTTATGTTCCATGTTGAACTCAACCAGGGCTGTGCATTCACACAAAATCTCTTTTTTTTTTGCAAAATTTTGGGTGAAAATTTCCATTTGCATCCATGGTGAATTGGAAGGTTTTGGAATGTTATCAGGACACATTTGCATCTTGTATTTTTAGATTATATCTAAGTGATTTTATAGAAGTGGGATCTTTTGCATTGACAGAGGTGAGATCTGGCTTGGTGTGAAGCAATGGATATGTAAATGAGGGCTACTTTCCAAACTTCTGGTGGCATTCTTTTATGGTAAGAGGGTTCTGACTATGGTAGTTGCTGCAGAATATAGGTCACCAGAATTCATGTGCAGACACAATAGGGATAGGTAGACAAGTCAGCAGAAGAGTGGCCTCCCAACTTTTGAGGTCCTCCACATACTACACTGTGCAAATACCACACATCTACTGGCCAGTATGGGGATTGAACCCATGACCTTGGCATTATTAGCACCACACTCTGACCAACTGAGCTAACTGGCCCACTTTTGCACAGATGTAGTAGCTTTGGATTGCTAAAAGTTACACTTATGAATAAGGTGAAATGTTTTTTTTCCAAATGTAGTTTAGCTGCTTTCAATTCCCAATTAAATCAACTTAAGCCAGTATGTAGCATTTTGATAAAGAATGAATGTGACTCTTGCTATTTTCAGGAGGTAGGCAGACATACTTTCCGGTATTGTATCTGACTCAAAGGAACATTCACAGCATGCACGCAGTGTATGGTCAGGGTCCCTTGTTGTGATTCACTTGAACGTCTGTTCTGACTGGATTGGTGAGATTGGCCAAAGCCTTTTGGCAGGACTGTAGTAACAACATGCTCCCATTTAACAACAGCCATTTGTTGAGTTTCAAACTCCATGGGAACGGTCAACCTTCCAAACAGAAAATCTTGCCAACAGCTGACCATAAAGGAACTTGAACCCCTAATCTTCTGAGCCAAAGTCAGATGCCTTGTCCATTAGACCACGCAGTAATAAAAAAAACAGCTTTTGTGCTGTTGATGTGACAGGCCGATCACTCCACATTGGTGTGGTTTTTTTTATTTCGGTTTTTACACCACCACAACCTTGCTTGCACGTACCTGAAAGTGCCATTAGACTGGAAGACTTGATCAGTGGAGTCCCCAAAAGAGTTTTCTAATATTACAAGGTGATTGTACCTTTTAGCTCAGATTTCATCAAAAGTAGATGACAGGATGCTGCAGGAAACGGTTTGGTTTGGTGACAATCTTCAGAATCAAGACGATTGATGTGGTTTCCCATGGGCACTTCATTCATTCATTCATTTATTCCTATTCATGACCACTTAGCTTAATTTAGGGTAGTGGGCTGGCCAGAGCCTATCCTTGCAATGATTAGAGCGAGAGGCACTGAATCCCCTGGACATGTCACCAGTCCATCGAAGGACCCCTGTGGACATTTGAATAGCTCCAAACCTTTGCCAGAACCCAGGAGGATGTCTGTGAGGTTGCCCAACCAGTCTGCATGTCTTTTGTAGACCCTGAGTAGTATTGGAGTAGTATACCCTGTGCTGTTCTGAGGGAGTATGGATCACTAAGTTGTTTGCCATGAACTAAAGTTTTCTAGCATTAAGGGGTTGATTTTCAGCAAGGAAACAAATGCTTTTACTTTCTGTACCTCCGAGACATTTATGTTCCATGTTGAACTCAAGCAGGGCTGTGCATTCACACAAAATCTCTTTTTTTTTTTTTCAAAAATTTGGGCGAAAATTTCCATTTGCATCCATGGTGAATTGGAAGGTTTTGGAATGTTATCAGGACACATTTGCATCTTGTATTTTTAGATTATATCTAAGTGATTTTATAGAAGTGGGATCTTTTGCATTGACAGAGGTGAGATCTGGCTTGGTGTGAAGCAATGGATATGTAAATGAGGGTTACTTTCCAAACTTCTGGTGGCATTCTTTTATGGTAAGAGGGTTCTGACTCTATGGTAGTTGCTGCAGAATATAGGTCACCAGCATTCATGTGCAGACACAATAGGGATAGGTAGACAAGTCAGCAGAAGAGTGGCCTCCCAACTTTTGAGGTCCTCCACATACTACAATGTGCAAGTACCACACATCTACTGGCCAGTATGGGGATTGAACCCATGACCTTGGCGTTATTAGCACCACACTCTGACCAACTGAGCTAACTGGCCCACTTTTGCACAGATGTAGTAGCTTTGGATTGCTAAAAGTGACACTTATGAATAACGTGAAATGTTTATTTTTCCAAATGTAGTTTAGCTGCTTTCAATTCCCAATTAAATCAACTTAAGCCAGTATGTAGCATTTTGATAAAGAATGAATGTGACTCTTGCTATTTTCAGGAGGTAGGCAGACATACTTTCCGGTATTGTATCTGACTCAAAGGAACATTCACAGCATGCACGCAGTGTATCGTCAGGGTCCCTTGTTGTGATTCACTTGAACGTCTGTTCTGACTGGATTGGTGAGATTGGCCAAAGCCTTTTGGCAGGACTGTAGTAACAACATGCTCCCGTTTAACAACAGCCATTTGTTGAGTTTCAAACTCCATGCGAACGGTCAACCTTCCAAACAGAAAATCTTGCCAACAGCTGACCACAAAGGAACTTGAACCCCTATTCTTCTGATCCAAAGTCAGATGCCTTGTCCATTAGACCACGCAGTCACAAAAAACAGCTTTTGTGCTGTTGAGGTGACAGGCCGATCACTCCACATTGGTGTGGTTTTTTTTATTTCGGTTTTCACACCACCACAACCTTGCTTGCACGTACCTGAAAGTGCCATTAGACTGGAAGACTTGATCAGTGGAGTCCCCAAAAGAGTTTTCTAATCTTACAAGGTGATTGTACCTTTTAGCTCAGATTTCATCAAAAGTAGATGACAGGATGCTGCAGGAAACGGATTGGCTTGGTGCCAATCTTCAGAATCAAGACGATCGGTGTGGTTTCCCATGGGCACTTCATTCATTTATTCATTCATTTATTCCTTTTCATGACCACTCAGCCTAATTTAGGGTAGTGGGCTGGCCAGAGCCTATCCTCGCAATGATTAGAGCGAGAGGCACTGAATCCCCTGGACATGTCACCAGTCCATCGAAGGACCCCTGTGGACATTTGAATAGCTCCAAACCTTTGCCAGAACCCAGGAGGATGTCTGTGAGGTTGCCCAACCAGTCTGCATGTCTTTTGTAGACCCTGAGTAGTATTGCAGTAGTATACCCTGTGCTGTTCTGAGGGAGTATGGATCACTAAGTTGTTTGCCATGAACTAAAGTTTTCTAGCATTAAGGGGTTGATTTTCAGCAAGGAAACAAATGCTTTTACTTTCTGTACCTCCGAGACATTTATGTTCCATGTTGAACTCAAGCAGGGCTGTGCATTCATACAAAATCTTTTTTTTTTCAAAATTTTGGGCGAAAATTTCCATTTGCATCCATGGTGAACTGGAAGGTTTTGGAATGTTATCAGGACACATTTGCATCTTGTATTTTTAGATTATATCTAAGTGATTTTATAGAAGTGGGATCTTTTGCATTGACAGAGGTGAGATCTGGCTTGGTGTGAAGCAATGGATATGTAAATGAGGGTTACTTTCCAAACTTCTGGTGGCATTCTTTTATGGTAAGAGGGTTCTGACTCTATGGTAGTTGCTGCAGAATATAGGTCACCAGAATTCATGTGCAGACACAATAGGGATAGGTAGACAAGTCAGCAGAAGAGTGGCCTCCCAACTTTTGAGGTCCTCCACATACTACACTGTGCAAGTACCACACATCTACTGGCCAGTATGGGGATTGAACCCATGACCATGGCGTTATTAGCACCACACTCTGACCAACTGAGCTAACTGGCCCACGTTTGCACAGATGTAGTAGCTTTGGATTGCTAAAAGTGACACTTATGAATAACGTGAAATGTTTTTTTTCCAAATGTAGTTTAGCTGCTTTCAATTCCCAATTAAATCAACTTAAGCCAGTATATAGCATTTTGATAAAGAATGAATGTGACTCTTGCTATTTTCAGGAGGTAGGCAGACATACTTTCCGGTATTGTATCTGACTCAAAGGAACATTCACAGCATGCACGCAGTGTATCGTCAGGGTCCCTTGTTGTGATTCACTTGAACGTCTGCTCTGACTGGATTGGCCAAAGCCTTTTGGCAGGACTGTAGTAACAGCATGCTCCCGTTTAACAACAGCCATTTGTTGAGTTTCAAACTCCATGGGAACGGTCAACCTTCCAAACAGAAAATCTTGCCAACAGCTGACCACAAAGGAACTTTAACCCCTAATCTTCTGATCCAAAGTCAGATGCGTTGTCCATTAGACCACGCAGTTACAAAAGCAGTCATTGGTGCTGTTGACGTGACAGGCCGATCACTCCACATTGGTGTGGTTTTTTTTATTTCGGTTTTCACACCACCACAACCTTGCTTGCACGTACCTGAAAGTGCCATTAGACTGGAAGACTTGATCAGTGGAGTCCCCAAAAGAGTTTTCTAATATTACAAGGTGATTGTACCTTTTAGCTCAGATTTCATCAAAAGTAGATGACAGGATGCTGCAGGAAACGGTTTGGTGCCAATCTTCAGAATCAAGACGATCGGTGTGGTTTCCCATGGGCACTTCATTCATTCATTCATTTATTCCTTTTCATGACCACTCAGCCTAATTTAGGGTAGTGGGCTGGCCAGAGCCTATCCTCGCAATGATTAGAGCGAGAGGCACTGAATCCCCTGGACATGTCACCAGTCCATCGAAGGACCCCTGTGGACATTTGAATAGCTCCAAACCTTTGCCAGAACCCAGGAGGATGTCTGTGAGGTTGCCCAACCAGTCTGCATGTCTTTTGTAGACCCTGAGTAGTATTGCAGTAGTATACCCTGTGCTGTTCTGAGGGAGTATGGATCACTAAGTTGTTTGCCATGAACTAAAGTTTTCTAGCATTGAGGGGTTGATTTTCAGCAAGGAAACAAATGCTGTTACTTTCTGTCCCTCCGAGACATTTATGTTCCATGTTGAACTCAACCAGGGCTGTGCATTCACAGAAAATCTCTTTTTTTTTTGCAAAATTTTGGGCGAAAATTTTCCATTTGCATCCATGGTGAATTGGAAGGTTTTGGAATGTTACATTTGCATCTTGTATTTTTAGATTATATCTAAGTGATTTTATAGAAGTGGGATCTTTTGCATTGACAGAGGTGAGATCTGGCTTGGTGTGAAGCAATGGATATGTAAATGAGGGTTACTTTCCAAACTTCTGGTGGCATTCTTTTATGGTAAGAGGGTTCTGACTCTATGGTAGTTGCTGCAGAATATAGGTCACCAGAATTCATGTGCAGACACAATAGGGATAGGTAGACAAGTCAGCAGAAGAGTGGCCTCCCAACTTCTGAGGTCCTCCACAGATTACACTGTGCAAATACCACACATCTACTGGCCAGTATGGGGATTGAACCCATGACCTATTAGCACCACACTCTGACCAACTGAGCTAACTGGCCCACTTTTGCACGGATGTAGTAGCTTTGGATTGCTAAAAGTGACACTTATGAATAACGTGAAATGTTTTTTTTCCAAATGTAGTTTAGCTGCTTTCAATTCCCAATTAAATCAACTTAAGCCAGTATGTAGCATTTTGATAAAGAATGAATGTGACTCTTGCTATTTTCAGGAGGTAGGCAGACATACTTTCCGGTATTGTATCTGACTCAAAGGAACATTCACAGCATGCACGCAGTGTATCGTCAGGGTCCCTTGTTGTGATTCACTTGAATGTCTGTTCCGACTGGATTGGTGAGATTGGCCAAAGCCTTTTGGCAGGACTGTAGTAACAGCATGCTCCCGTTTAACAACAGCCATTTGTTGAGTTTCAAACTCCATGGGAACGGTCAACCTTCCAAACAGAAAATCTTGCCAACAGCTGACCACAAAGGAACTTTAACCCCTAATCTTCTGATCCAAAGTCAGATGCCTTGTCCATTACACCACGCAGTTACAAAAGCAGTCTTTGGTGCTGTTGACGTGACAGGCCGATCACTCCACATTGGTGTGGTTTTTTTTATTTCGGTTTTCACACCACCACCACCTTGCTTGCACGTACCTGAAAGTGCCATTAGACTGGAAGACTTGATCAGTGGAGTCCCCAAAAGAGTTTTCTAATATTACAAGGTGATTGTACCTTTTAGCTCAGATTTCATCAAAAGTAGATGACAGGATGCTGCATGAAACGGATTGGCTTGGTGACAATCTACAGAATCAAGACGATCGGTGTGGTTTCCCATGGGCACTTCATTCATTCATTCATTTATTCCTTTGCATGACCACTCAGCCTAATTTAGGGTAGTGGGCTGGCCAGAGCCTATCCTCGCAATGATTAGAGCGAGAGGCACTGAATCCCCTGGACATGTCACCAGTCCATCGAAGGACCCCTGTGGACATTTGAATAGCTCCAAACCTTTGCCAGAACCCAGGAGGATGTCTGTGAGGTTGCCCAACCAGTCTGCATGTCTTTTGTAGACCCTGAATAGTATTGCAGTAGTATACCCTGTGCTGTTCTGAGGGAGTATGGATCACTAAGTTGTTTGCCATGAACTAAAGTTTTCTAGCATTAAGGGGTTGATTTTCAGCAAGGAAACAAATGCTGTTACTTTCTGTCCCTCCGAGACATTTATGTTCCATGTTGAACTCAACCAGGGCTGTGCATTCACACAAAATCTCTTTTTTTTTTGCAAAATTTTGGGCGAAAATTTCTGTTTGCATCCATGGTGAACTGGAAGGTTTTGGAATGTTATCAGGACACATTTGCATCTTGTATTTTTAGATTATATCTAAGTGATTTTATAGAAGTGGCATCTTTTGCATTGACAGAGGTGAGATCTGGCTTGGTGTGAAGCAATGGATATGTAAATGAGGGTTACTTTCCAAACTTCTGGTGGCATTCTTTTATGGTAAGAGGGTTCTGACTCTATGGTAGTTGCTGCAGAATATAGGTCACCAGAATTCATGTGCAGACACAATAGGGATAGGTAGACAAGTCAGCAGAAGAGTGGCCTCCCAACTTTTGAGGTCCTCCACATACTACACTGTGCAAGTACCACACATCTACTGGCCAGTATGGGGATTGAACCCATGACCTTGGCGTTATTAGCACCACACTCTGACCAACTGAGCTAACTGGCCCACTTTTGCACAGATGTAGTAGCTTTGGATTGCTAAAAGTGACACTTATGAATAAGGTGAAATGTTTTTTTTCCAAATGTAGTTTAGCTGCTTTCAATTCCCAATTAAATCAACTTAAGCCAGTATGTAGCATTTTGATAAAGAATGACAGTGACTCTTGCTATTTTCAGGAGGTAGGCAGACATACTTTCTGGTATTGTATCTGACTCAAAGGAACATTCACAGCATGCACGCAGTGTATCGTCAGGGTCCCTTGTTGTGATTCACTTGAACGTCTGTTCTGACTGGATTGGCCAAAGCCTTTTGGCAGGACTGTAGTAACAACATGCTCCTGTTTAACAACAGCCATTTGTTGAGTTTCAAACTCCATGGGAACGGTCAACGTTCCAAACAGAAAATCTTGCCAACAGCTGACCACAAAGGAACTTGAACCCCTAATCTTCTGATCCAAAGTCAGATGCCTTGTCCATTAGACCACAAAGTCATAAAAAACAGCTTTTGTGCTGTTGATGTGACAGGGCGATCACTCCACATTGGTGTGGGTTTTTTTATTTCGGTTTTCACACCACCACAACCTTGCTTGCACGTACCTGAAAGTGCCATTAGACTGGAAGACTTGATCAGTGGAGTCCCCAAAAGAGTTTTCTAATATTACAAGGTGATTGTACCTTTTAGCTCAGATTTCATCAAAAGTAGATGACAGGATGCTGCAGGAAACGGTTTGGTTTGGTGACAATCTTCAGAATCAAGACGATTGATGTGGTTTCCCATGGGCACTTCATTCATTCATTCATTTATTCCTTTTCATGACCACTTAGCCTAATTTAGGGTAGTGGGCTGGCCAGAGCCTGTCCTCGCAATGATTAGAGCGAGAGGCACTGAATCCCCTGGACATGTCACCAGTCCATCGAAGGACCCCTGTGGACATTTGAATAGCTCCAAACCTTTGCCAGAACCCAGGAGGATGTCTGTGAGGTTGCCCAACCAGTCTGCATGTCTTTTGTAGACCCTGAGTAGTATTGGAGTAGTATACCCTGTGCTGTTCTGAGGGAGTATGGATCACTAAGTTGTTTGCTATGAACTAAAGTTTTCTAGCATTAAGGGGTTGATTTTCAGCAAGGAAACAAATGCTGTTACTTTCTGTCCCTCCGAGACATTTATGTTCCATGTTGAACTCAACCAGGGCTGTGCATTCACACAAAATCTTTTTTTTTTGCAAAATTTTGGGCGAAAATTTCCATTTGCATCCATGGTGAACTGGAAGGTTTTGGAATGTTATCAGGACACATTTGCATCTTGTATTTTTAGATTATATCTAAGTGATTTTATAGAAGTGGCATCTTTTGCATTGGCAGAGGTGAGATCTGGCTTGGTGTGAAGCAATGGATATGTAAATGGGGGTTACTTTCCAAACTTCTGGTGGCATTCTTTTATGGTAAGAGGGTTCTGACTCTATGGTAGTTGCTGCAGAAAATAGGTCACCAGAATTCATGTGCAGACACAATAGGGATAGGTAGACAAGTCAGCAGAAGAGTGGCCTCCCAACTTTTGAGGTCCTCCACATACTACACTGTGCACGTACCACGCATCTACTGGCCAGTATGGGGATTGAACCCATGACCTTGGCGTTATTAGCACCACACTCTGACCAACTGAGCTAACTGGCCCACTTTTGCACAGATGTAGTAGCTTTGGATTGCTAAAAGTGACACTTATGAATAAGGTGAAATGTTTTTTTTCCAAATGTAGTTTAGCTGCTTTCAATTCCCAATTAAATCAACTTAAGCCAGTATGTAGCATTTTGATAAAGAATGACAGTGACTCTTGCTATTTTCAGGAGGTAGGCAGACATACTTTCCGGTATTGTATCTGACTCAAAGGAACATTCACAGCATGCACGCAGTGTATCGTCAGGGTCCCTTGTTGTGATTCACTTGAACGTCTGTTCTGACTGGATTGGCAAAAGCCTTTTGGCAGGACTGTAGTAACAACATGCTCCCGTTTAACAACAGCCATTTGTTGAGTTTCAAACTCCATGCGAACGGTCAAAGTTCCAAACAGAAAATCTTGCCAACAGCTGACCACGAAGGGACTTGAACCCCTAATCTTCTGATTCAAAGTCAGACTCTTTGTCCATTAGGCCACACAGTCACAAAAACAGCTTTTGTGCTGTTGATGTGACAGGCCGATCACTCCACATTGGTGTGGTTTTTTTTAATTTCGGTTTTCACACCACCACAACCTTGCTTGCACGTACCTGAAAGTGCCATTAGACTGGAAGACTTGATCAGTGGAGTCCCCAAAAGAGTTTTATAATATTACATGGTGATTGTACCTTTTAGCTCAGATTTCATCAAAAGTAGATGACAGGATGCTGCAGGAAACAGATTGGCTTGGTGCCAATCTTCAGAATCAAGACGATCGGTGTGGTTTCCCATGGGCACTTCATTCATTCATTCATTCATTTATTCCTTTTCATGACCACTCAGTCTAATTTAGGGTAGTGGGCTGGCCAGAGCCTATCCTCGCAATGATTAGAGCGAGAGGCACTGAATCCCCTGGACATGTCACCAGTCCATCGAAGGACCCCTGTGGACATTTGAATAGCTCCAAACCTTTGCCAGAACCCAGGAGGATGTCTGTGAGGTTGCCCAACCAGTCTGCATGTCTTTTGTAGACCCTGAGTAGTATTGCAGTAGTATACCCTGTGCTGTTCTGAGGGAGTATGGATCACTAAGTTTTTTGCCATGAACTAAAGTTTTCTAGCATTAAGGGGTTGATTTTCAGCAAGGAAACAAATGCTTTTACTTTCTGTACCTCCGAGACATTTATGTTCCATGTTGAACTCAACCAGGGCTGTGCATTCACACAAAATCATTTTTTTTGCAAAATTTTGGGCGAAAATTTCCATTTGCATCCATGGTGAATTGAAAGGTTTTGGAATGTTATCAGGACACATTTGCATCTTGTATTTTTAGATTATATCTAAGTGATTTTATAGAAGTGGCATCTTTTGCATTGACAGAGGTGAGATCTGGCTTGGTGTGAAGCAATGGATATGTAAATGAGGGCTACTTTCCAAACTTCTGGTGGCATTCTTTTATGGTAAGAGGGTTCTGACTCTATGGTAGTTGCTGCAGAATATAGGTCACCAGAATTCATGTGCAGACACAATAGGGATAGGTAGACAAGTCAGCAGAAGAGTGGCCTCCCAACTTTTGAGGTCCTCCACATACTACACTGTGCAAGTACCACACATCTACTGGCCAGTATGGGGATTGAACCCATGACCATGGCGTTATTAGCACCACACTCTGACCAGCTGAGCTAACTGGCCCACTTTTGCACAGATGTAGTAGCTTTGGATTGCTAAAAGTGACACTTATGAATAACGTGAAATGTTTTATTTCCAAATGTAGTTTAGCTGCTTTCAATTCCCAATTAAATCAACTTAAGCCAGTATGTAGCATTTTGATAAAGAATGAATGTGACTCTTGCTATTTTCAGGAGGTAGGCAGACATACTTTCCGGTATTGTATCTGACTCAAAGGAACATTCACAGCATGCACGCAGTGTATCGTCAGGGTCCCTTGTTGTGATTCACTTGAACGTCTGTTCTGACTGGATTGGCAAAAGCCTTTTGGCAGGACTGTAGTAACAACATGCTCCCGTTTAACAACAGCCATTTGTTGAGTTTCAAACTCCATGGGAACGGTCAACGTTCCAAACAGAAAATCTTGCCAACAGCTGACCACAAAGGAACTTTAACCCCTAATCTTCTGATCCAAAGTCAGATGCCTTGTCCATTAGACCACGCAGTCACAAAAGCAGTCTTTGGTGCTGTTGACGTGACAGGCCGATCACTCCACATTGGTGTGGGTTTTTTTATTTCGGTTTTCACACCACCACCACCTTGCTTACACGTACCTGAAAGTGCCATTAGACTGGAAGACTTGATCAGTGGAGTCCCCAAAAGAGTTTTATAATATTACAAGGTGATTGTACCTTTTAGCTCAGATTTCATCAAAAGTAGATGACAGGATGCTGCAGGAAACGGTTTGGTTTGGTGACAATCTTCAGAATCAAGACGATCGGTGTGGTTTCCCATGGGCACTTCATTCATTCATTCATTTATTCCTATTCATGACCACTCAGCCTAATTTAGGGTAGTGGGCTGGCCAGAGCCTATCCTCGCAATGATTAGAGCGAGAGGCACTGAATCCCCTGGACATGTCACCAGTCCATCGAAGGACCCTTGTGGATATTTGAATAGCTCCAAACCTTTGCCAGAACCCAGGAGGATGTCTGTGAGGTTGCCCAACCGGTCTGCATGTCTTTTGTAGACCCTGAGTAGTATTGCAGTAGTATACCCTGTGCTGTTCTGAGGGAGTATGGATCACTAAGTTGTTTGCCATGAACTAAAGTTTTCTAGCATTAAGGGGTTGATTTTCAGCAAGGAAACAAATGCTGTTACTTTCTGTACCTCCGAGACATTTACGTTCCATGTTGAACTCAACCAGGGCTGTGCATTCACACAAAATCTTTTTTTTTGCAAAATTTTGGGCGAAAATTTCCATTTGCATCCATGGTGAATTGGAAGGTTTTGGAATGTTATCAGGACACATTTGCATCTTGTATTTTTAGATTATATCTAAGTGATTTTATAGAAGTGGGATCTTTTGCATTGACAGAGGTGAGATCTGGCTTGGTGTGAAGCAATGGATATGTAAATGAGGGCTACTTTCCAAACTTCTGGTGGCAAAGGGAGTTGAACCCCTAATCTTCTAGATCCAAAGTCAGATGTCCATTAGGCCACGCAGTCATGAAAGACAAAAAGAGTTTTTTAGATCACAGAAAAGTAGATGACAGGATGCTGCAGGAAACGGTTTAGCTTGGTGCCAATCTTCCGAATCAAGACGATCAGTGTGGTTTCCCATGGGCACTTCATTCATTCATTCATTTATTCCTTTTCATGACCACTTAGCCTAATTTAGGGTTTTGGGCTGGCCAGATCCTATACTCGCAATGATTAGAGCGAGAGACATTGAGTTCCCTGGACATGTCACCAGTCCATCAAAGGACCCCTGAGGACTCTTAAAAAGCTCTAAACCATTGCCAGAACCCAGGAGGGTGTCTGTGAGGTTGCCCAACTCATCTCCATGTCAAAAGTAGTACTTCACTTGTTAGTCTGTTCTGACAGGAATGATTAAATTCTCCAAACGCTTTTGGCTTTGGGTTTGACTGAAACAACAGCCCTTACCCCAACCCACACAACATACTTCTTCTAAAAATCTAATAAGTATCACAAAGTAATTTTACACATTTTATGATGTATGTTGTTTGATGTTTGAGCAGATATTTTTTTTTACTTCCACTGCTGTTCTGGCTGTCCTCATCAGAAAGCAAAAGCAACGGGTTATATTTCAGAGGTAACATTTGTAATCATGAAAGAGGAAACAAATATTTTACTTGTCAATCCTTTTCAAAAAGTGTTTCTGACTCCACTGTCTATTTGTACTTTGCTATCTTTATATAAATAAACTTGTCATGTGACTCCTTACATTATACCTGCTGACATCAATGTGTATAAAACATTTCCATTGCAAGGATTTCCAAAATTTAGGTGTTTCCATTACCATTTTTTCATTGTGATTTTTAGGTTTTTACAATTGTTAAGGTGATGGAAATGCAATTAATGTGTGTAACTGTTTGTCTCTGTCTGCTTTGGCCCTTTGGTAGCCTGTGTTGGCATTCCCAGGCTCTTGCCCTGTTAGCATCTGGGATAGGCTCAGAAAGCCCTAAATGTTCATGAAAACAGCTGATTAAACCACCACTATACAGAGGTCCTAGACAATCATGTTGATTATGGATAATATAAAAATAAACAAGCAGTGCTGTTGTCTAGTTTTGAATGACTATCATTCAGGATGAGTTCCCACCTCCCACATTTGCTGCCTGATTAGTAATGTGGATTTATTAAAGGTATTTAACTCTCTAGCACATTTTGGATTGGTCCTGGTTACTAACTGTGGTTGCTCAGCTTTGTTTAGCAAACAGAATCAAAAGATGTTTGCTGAGAGTCTGTTATGCTGGTACAGCCAACCTGCTATATTCCAGTAAAATTCAGTCACTCAACTCCCTCATTGT
This sequence comes from Telmatherina bonti, assembly GCF_933228915.1. NCBI lineage: Eukaryota > Metazoa > Chordata > Actinopteri > Atheriniformes > Telmatherinidae > Telmatherina > Telmatherina bonti. The sequence continues at coordinate 7,202,629 of NC_136627.1, read as the reverse complement.
CCCAACCTAAGTAAATAAATAATAAAGGTTTTCTCATCTCATGAAGGTCAAATGTCATTTCCAGTCAGCATGTTTACTGCTGCTTCACCTCCAGCTGACAGGTGTGCTATCCATTATACAGACCTGACTACCTTTCGCTTATTTTCTTTTAACAAAGTTGGTTTCATTGGTTGTCAGCCTCATCTGGAGCAAGAGCAACACCACAGGCTGTACAGAGGTCTCAGAAAATCCAGCAGTTTATACCATGTGTGACCTGAACGATTTCACAGCTGCTGCTCTCCAGTAAAGTTATTAAGTATAATAATGTAAAGCAGGTGCAACATTTCAGAAGAACTTGTGATGTGAGAAAATAGACTGCTGGAACACAGAAATCCTAAACTGAAACAAAAGTCACTTCCTGCAGGGATTGATTTAGATGATTCAGAGTTGTAAAAACCCAGCCCTCTCATGTTGGGTTTAGTTGGACTCAAATAAAACTCTTATGATGTTTGTCTCATGATGAAAGCAGGGGACTGTACAGTTTCCCTCTGTCATTAAGTGATAGAAGTGGTTCTTACACAGCTAGTTTAAAAAATCACACAATTGCTTCTAAAGTCATAAGATCATGAATTGGTCCTTTAATTGCAGGTTATACTCACCCTCTGCTCATTGGTTGCTAAGTTCCCAGAGAGACAGGATGCAGGATCAGACAGTGACATCCAGTAGGTCAGAAACAAAGAGGGGTGTCTGGAAGCTGAGCCAGAATGACTCATAGGTCAGTTTTGTGTGTGTGTGTGTGTGTGTGTGTGTGTGTGTGTGTGTGTGTGTGTGTGTGTGTGTGTGATTGAATGGGAATCTGCACAAGAGTGCATGTTAAATTACATCACTCCATTTGCACATTATGCAAAGCCTCACCTCTGCATTAGTTTGAACTCTCTTCTGTGACTGAGCAACCATTCACCAAATGTGGTGTTACAACACTGATTAAATATCACATTAAGGAGATTGTTTTCTAAGGGAACATTTACTTTTATTTTAAATTATGTAGTCAGAGTGCACTAGATGACTTCGACACAATGGTGTGTTATTTCGGGAGACTTTATCAAACAACCTTCGTTACCGACTGCCCATAGTATCCTGCAGTACATTTCAGGATAGAATAAAAGATCAAACTAGGTCACTGCTTCTGGGTCTGACTGTGCTGGGCTGAGATGGATCTTTGTATTTGATAACCATGAGATTTGTTGCCCTTTGCAGGAATAAGAGGATGAAGTTTAAGTTCTATCTCTTTTTACTGGTTTTATATATATTATTAAATATGAATAAATGCTTGTCCAAAAATATATCCTCTTAGTCCTAGTTAGTTTTTAATCCCCTGCAGTCTGGTTTTGGTGAATTCTGAGGAGGGAGAGTTTAAGAGTCCATGCTGAGGTTTTATTACAAGGATTAACGCGAAGAATGAGGTCAGCATTACTCTCATGGGAACCACCTTTCATTCTAAGTTTTAGGTAAACACTTTAGGGTGAGGATGCAAGAAACAGCTTTTATCATTGTTTTCATTTAGTCTTCCACATGTTGATCTGAAACAGAATAAAAACACAGTTAACAGTAGCAAGTACACACACAAATAAATATTTAGTACCCAAAACCCAGTTTCATACCAGGACCCAACAGTGCTCAGTTGGCAACTTAGCAGATGTAAAAGACAGGATGGAAGCTACACCTGAAAGTGTCATGCAAACTGGTCACGGCTACCCAGTTCAGTCCTATGAGGGATGAAGTCCAGCTGATTTTTAATGCTGCTCTGTTCCAACGCAGATTATTTAAATTAATGATTCATTGTGCACAACTTGACTTGTTGCTGGATCCATTTAATTTGAGTCAAATCTGAAAAATTAAAAACCTGTTGGACCTACACACTATCAAAAATAGAGATACAAGATAAGGACATTTCTGTACCTATAGGTACATTTTAAAGAAATGTTCTCTCAAAAGTACAATACTGGTCTTTAAGAGACCAGAAGCACACCTTCAGAGTATGAAAGGTTTCAAAGTGACAAAGTACAAATTTGTACCATTTTAATCATAAGGGTAATTGCAGCATTGAAAAATGTTTGTCGTGACAAAACTATTGTTAGCAGCAGTGCTATGATTTTGATTTTAAAAAAATTAAAAAGTCGCCTCAAAAGAAATGTATTGTTAAGACCGGTTTAGACCCACAACACTTGCTGTAGCCCACAACGTCAAGCTGCACGTCACGTTGTTCACTCGCTTCTGTGTTTACATTGAAGTGGACGTGCTTTGGATGAGAGGAAAGGTGGAGAAAAAAAAACTATTGCGGCTGTAATGTTACAAACTAGAGCAGAGTTGAGTGATGACAGTAGTACTACTTAACAGTCATTTACTACACCAGACAATGAAGGTCAGATGCTGCAAACTAAGCATATGGCTGGTCAGTAGTTTGAGTTTTTGAAGATTATTTCTAGATTAAAGATAAGATAATATTGCTAAGTGGCAAGGACCAGGCCTAATGCTGTGGAAAACATAAAAAACATTGATAAGGTAAATAAATAGGCCAGAACTGAAGGGTACAGAAATGTCTTTCAAAAGAGTACAACCCCAGCGACAAGCATTTGTACCTTTATAGGCACAAGCTGGTACCTCTATTTTTGAGTGTGCATAGGACCAAATTGAGTAGCCCTTCACTTGGCCAAAGCAAGCATCCGGGGCAGTTCGACAAGATCAAGCGGCCAAACTTGAAAATAGAGCAATAACAGAGTCTCAGTAAGGACCTAAGCAATTCACTGGGACATTCCTTGCAAGTTTGAGCACAAATAAACCACGAACAATACTATCTACAAAGAGAGGTTTAACAAGGTGTGGTGCTGTTCCACTGTCCCTCTGACGTGGACCTTTCACACAAGCAGCTTTCACTGAAGTTGATAATCCTTGGATACAAGCCTGGAGAATGACACCAACAGCCTGGGGGAGGAGGCGGAGAAAGCTGGCTGCTGGATGTGGCTATGGAGGATTAACATCAGCTGTTCAATACTCCAATTATGGTGGCTGGAGAATGTGGTGCAGAGATTTGCATCTTGGTCAAATAATAAATATCTTTTCCAAGTATGGAACCAAGAAGGAGCAGACAGGTGGAAAAAAGAAATGGGCACTGAACCATGTATGTCCCCATATAAGTAAAAGGGCAGAGAAAGACAAAGCATCACAAAGATTGGTGCAAAAGACGGGACCCCCCCAGTGGTCCATACAATTTGTTAATATTTCATCGTCCAAATGATCAATGATATGACATTAAAACTCTGCTTTTCAGACTTTTTTGATGCTTCAGTGACATTTATTATGTACACTCCTGGAGCCATTGTTGTCCAGCAGTGTCCTGGACCAGACAACCCACACATAACCTTTGCTTCCAGGGTGCTGCATCACTTTACAGCTGAGTTTATGTACAGTGTCACATGCCAGCAACTGGCTATTTAAACTCTGGCTATCATGAATGTGCGAAATAGTTAATTAATTTAACACATGACAACATCATTGGAGAAAAGAAAAACAAAAGCTATGTAAGACAAATCAAAATCGGACTAACTTTTATTAACGGAAGAGAGCTCAGAGAAGAGACTAGCACCACTTCACAGCATCCATGTAATCAAGAACTGATTCATTGTAGGTGTGAAGAGACTGGCTTTCAGACATACTCATACAAGCTAATTAATGAAAATATTATTCAAATTATTGATCTCAAACAACAACTGAGTTTCAGACCTTGTGTATATGTCCACGTCCTCTTCTTCGTCTCATCAGAGGGCTGGCAGGCCCCAACAGCTGACATTGTCATATGATTTCTATTGACGTTAGCTGTTTTCTAATGTCAATAGAAATGTTCTAATGCTGCTTTCTAATTAGAGCTTTTCGTTTCCTTCTCCAAACACACACAAATGCAGACATTTTAAAAACTGAATTTATTGAAAAATCTGTTCAAACGGCGCCATTATCTGAACTGTGGTGACTAAGTTCAGTTCCTAAGTTCAGAGAGACAAATTAAGCCATGCACTCCCTGTTTCACAGGAATGTCAGGAATTTCACCTGAAATCAATCTGAATCACTAAAAAGGCACAAAAGAGGAGCAACAGTGTGTCTGTGTGTGTCTAGTTTATGGTCTTCAGCAGATTTAAGCCTCTGCTCTCGCTGTCAAACAACCATGTTTAATGTTTTTAAAACCACACACATCTCATATATTATTTCCACACTCTCCTACACTTTTAACTTTGAATTATGCTCAAGTGCGCAGCTGGTATCCATGGCGACATAAGATGACCTCCTGAGGAGCAGATAACATGCAACGTCACAGAGATTGAAAGCCACAACACGCACAATCACACACACTCATGACTGCGGGCAGAACATGTTTCATACAGGAAACACACTTTTACAAGACTTTATGAAATATTCAGCAGAAAAAAACAGTTTATCGTTTATTTTAAGTATTGCGCTTGAGCTACTTTTTGTCTTTGCTTCCACATTAGGTTAGGTATGAGTACATCTCCAATTCTAAAAATGTTAAGGTACTGTATAAAATGTAAATAAAAACATTATATTGATATTTGCAAATCTAATCTAAAAATATCTGGGTTTTTTTTCTCATTTCAAGAAAAAACGTTGGTCCATTTTTAATCTGATAGCGGCAACACATCTGTTAAAATGAGATCCAGGGTGATGTTTAGCATTGTGTAGCATCTTCTCATCATTTAATAATTGCCTTAGTGTGTAGCTATTTCGGTTTTCTACATAACATTAGTAGTTGCACAGGGACAAACTCTCTGGAAATGTGCAGCCAGATGTCAATAACTTCAAGGGATGACTAGTTTAGACAAGTTTTACTTCAAACTGCAGTGATACTGGTGGTCATTGTCTGTATTGAAAGATGATTCTTTCTTTTGTCTGTCAGCTAGCAGATTTGAGAAGTGGAAAGTGCCACACTGGCTACCGCTCTGGCTCTACTGCTGTGTCTGAGGCCTCATCCCACAACCCCAGGGAAAAACATTCTTTCTACTGTCGGTTTAAAGAGATTCACTGCATTTTGGTGTAATTGTTACTCAGTTTGGTGAAAACACACCCTCCCTACCAGATCTGATTTAGGTTCATGTCACAAACATGTACTGTTTTTCTCACACGCAGAAGTTTTGTTTATAAGTAACAGTTACCAAGTGCAGCTTTCATAATGATGGAGAGTCTGGCATTGGCTTATGGTTGTCATGGGCTTATGGTTGTCATGGTAACAAGCCTATAGGGAATTGCTTTTTGAGTGCTTAATTAACCAGTTTGGCTCAAATTTGCTTTTTATTAGGCCAATGTTTCTAAACAGCCACGTTTTCTCCCACTTGTCTTTTAAGAGAAGGACTGCAGGATGGGACGATGTCAGTTTTGGTTCCAGTAAAAAGTAATCAAGAGAAATTTTGCTCCTCTGCGTCTCTACTGTGACCTGTGACTGTGCTCATTAAAGGCGATCTGGACCAAACTGGCAGGAAGACGCAACACCTCCCACTGACTTAATGAAGTTTCACACACAGTGAGAAGTGGAGAGTATTTTCAGACCTGGTAAAACTCGTTACGCTTGATCTGATGTCTCATGTGTGACCACGTCCACACAGCCGTAACATTTCACATGAGTCAGATTCTTTTAACAGGACCAGCTCACCAAGTGGGTGACTGATATTTACAAGATTGGCTACGTTTCTCATTTGTTTGGAAGACTTTTGTTTAAAACAATCTGATATAGAAATAAGAAGTTAGGCGGAAAATACTTTCAGGGCTCTGCAGTTCTAACAAGAAAGAGAAAAAAGTGTAATAAAAATAACTTCCTAATAAACTTCCTGATGAAAGAGAGTTAATTAAATGTTTGTAGTAAAATGAAAAATAACATAAAAAGTTACAAGGACAGAGAAATTTAAATTCAACATGAGCTGGAATATAAATAAATGTTACAATCCTGTAAATATAATTTATATTTATATTTACATTCACCTTTACATTTATTTATGCATACTGACAATGTAAATACCCCTCCCTGAGCCGTCACCTTATCGTGGTGGAGGGGTTTGTGCATCCCGAAGATCCTAGCAGCTATGTTGTCGGGGGCTTTATGCCCCTGGTAGGCTCACCCATGGCAAACAGGTGTCTAGGGGAGGGACCAGACCAAGCACGGCTCATTGACCCCTATGATGACGACCAACCTGGGCATGAATGTTCCCTTGCCCGGACGCGGGTTACCGGGACCCCCCTCTGGAGCCAGGCCTGGAGGTGGGGTACAATAGCGAGCATCTGGTGGCCGGGCCTTCGCCCATGGGGCCCAGTTGGGCTCAGCCCAAAAGGGTTACATGGGCCCCACCTCCCGTGGGCTCACCATCTGCGGGAGGAGCCGTAGGGGTCGGGTGCAGTGTGAGTTGGGCGGCAGCAAGGGGCAGGGACCCTGGCGGTCCGATCCCCGGCTGCAGAAGCTGGCTCTAGGGACGTGGAACGTCACCTCTCTGGTGGGGAAGGAGCCTGAGCTTGTGCGCGAGGTTGAGCGGTTCCGGCTAGATATAGTTGGACTCACCTCGACGCATGGCTTGGGCTCTGGAACCAGTACCCTCGAGAGGGGCTGGACTTTCTTCCACTCTAGAGTTGCTCATGGTGAGAGGCGCCGAGCAGGTGTGGGCATTCTCATCAGCCCCCAGCTCGGTGCCTGCACGTTGGGGTTTACCCCAGTGGATGAAAGGCTAGTTTCCCTCCGCCTACGGGTGGGGGGACGGGTCCTGACTGTTGTCTGTGCTTATGCTTACAACAGCAGTTCAGAGTACCCACCCTTTCTGGAGTCCTTGGAGGGAGTGCTGGAGGGTGCTCCTTCTGGGGACTCCATTGTTCTGATGGGGGACTTTAATGCTCACGTGGGCAATGACAGTGAGACCTGGAGGGGAGTGATTGGGAGGCATGGTCCCCCCCCCTCTGAACCAAAATGGTGTCTTGTTATTGGACTTCTGTGCTCGTCATGGATTGTCCATAACGAACACCATGTTCCAACATAAGAGTGTCCATGTGTACACCTGGCATCAGGATTCCCTGGGCCGCAGTTCGATGATCGATTTTGTAGTCGTATCGTCGGACCTGCGGCCATATGCCTTGGACACTCGGGTGAAGAGGGGGGCGGAGCTGTCAACTGATCACCACCTGGTGGTGAGTTGGCTCAGATGGTGGGGGAGGAAGCCGGTCAGATCTGGCAGGCCCAAACGTGTTGTGAGGGTCTGCTGGGAACGTCTGGCTGAGTCCCCTGTCAGAGCGAGCTTCAACTCCCACCTTCAGCAGAGCTTCGAACATGTCCCGAGTGAGACGGGGGACATTGAGTCTGAATGGACTGTGTTCTGTGCCTCTATTGCTGAGGCGGCCAGCCGGAGCTGTGGCCGTAAGGTCGTTGGTGCCTGTCGTGGCGGCAATCCCAGGACTCGTTGGTGGACACCAGCAGTGAGGGATGCCGTCAAGCTGAAGAAGGAGTCCTATCGGGCCTTCTTGGCCTGTGGGACTCTGGAGGCAGCTGATGGGTACCGGCGGGCTAAGCGGCATGCGGCTTCGGCTGTTGCCGAGGCAAAAACTCGGGCATGGGAGGAGTTCAGCGAGGCCATGGAGAAAGACTTCCGGATGGCTTCGAGGAGATTCTGGTCCACCATCCGGTGGCTCAGGGGGGGGAAGCAGTGCTCCATCGACACTGTGCACAGTGGAGATGGGGAGCTGCTGACCTCAACTCGGGACGTTGTGGGTCGGTGGAGGGAGTACTTCGAAGACCTCCTCAATCCTACCAACATGTCTTCCGATGAGGAAGCAGAGCTGGTGGACTCAGGGGTGGATCCTCCTATCTCTGTGGCTGACATTGCTGAGGTGGTTAAAAAGCTCCTTGGCGGCAAGGCCCCTGGGGTGGATGGGATCCGCCCAGAGTTCCTTAAGGCTCTGGATGCTGTGGGGCTGTCCTGGCTGACACGTCTCTGCAGCATCGCGTAGACATCGGGGGCAGTGCCGCTGGATTGGCAGACTGGGGTGGTGGTCCCACTTTTTAAGAAGGGGGACCGGAGGTTGTGTTCCAATTACAGGGGAATCACACTCCTCAGCCTCCCTGGTAAGGTCTATTCAGGGGTCCTGGAGAGGAGGGTCCTCAAGTGGAGGAGTTTAAATATCTCGGGGTCTTGTTCACGAGTGAGGGAAGGATGGAGCACGAGATCGACAGACGCATCGGTGCGGCGTCTGCAGTAATGCAGACTCTGCGCCGGTCTGTCGTGGTGAAGAAGGAGCTGAGCCAGAAGGCGAAGCTCTCGATTTACCGGTCGATCTACGTTCCTACCCTCACCTATGGTCATGAGCTGTGGGTCGTGACCGAAAGAACAAGATCTCGTATACAGGCGGCTGAAATGAGTTTCCTCCGCAGGGTGGCCGGGCTCTCCCTTAGAAATATGGTGAGGAGCTCTGTCATCCAGGAGAAGCTCAGAGTAGAGCCGCTGCTCCTCCGCATCGAGAGGAACCAGTTGAGGTGGCTCGGCCATCTGGTTAGGATGCCTCCTGGACGCCTCCCTGGTGAGGTGTTCCAGGCACGTCCCTCTGGGAGGAGACCCCGGGGAAGACCCAGGACACGCTGGAGGGATTATATGTCTCGGCTGGCCTCGGGATCCCCCCCGCAGAGTTGGCAAATGTGGCTGGGGAGAGGGAAGTCTGGGCTTCCCTGCTTAGGCTGCTGCCCCCGCGACCCGACCCCGGATAAGTGGCACGAAGACGAGACGAGACGAGACAATGTAAATAGAAATTTCATAAAAGAAACTCACCTTAATATAGATGAACAATCTGGGTGGGTCATACAATCCCAAATTCCAAAAAAGTTGGAATGCTGAGATTTCCAGGCCTCACCAACTAACTCATTTTTTTCCCTTATAGAACATTAACATATCAGATGTTGCAACTAAGACATTTTTGCATTTCATGAAGATATAATCTTGTTTTGAGCTCGACCTGTCCAGGGTGTACCCTGCCTTTTGCCCAAAGACTTCTGGGATAGGCTCCAGCTTCCACACGACCCATAATTGGATCAAGCGGTTAGGATAATGAAAGAATGAACGATCTCGTTTTGAATTTGATGGTAGCATCACATCAGTAAAAAGGTGGATTACGGCAACAAAAGGCTGAAAAATTGTCGTATCTGTTAGTTTGACAAGTAGTCATGCTAACTGGAAACAGCAGGGTCAATACCATGACTTGGTATAAAAGGGAACATTTCAGAGAGCTCTCACGTGCAAAGATAGACAGAGTTTTAAATGTATAATATAAATTGTGAAGATGCTAGTTTAGAATATGGCACAGATTAAAGAATAGTAGGAGCATCCAGCTTTTTTATCAGTGGACAGTAGAAAAGGCTGCATTTCTGTTGGTATAGAGTTGCATTAGTGCCTAGCATGGGCAGCTTCCACATCCGCATTAATACTTAAAAGTACTTGGAGGTTAGAGTAACATCTGCTCCCATCCAGACAATGTCTCTTTCAAGGAAGACCTTGCAGATTTCAGCAAGACAATACTTAATCTCACGTATCAATCACAACAGCATGGCTTAACAGGAGAAGAGTCTGGCTTCTGAACTGGCAATTTTAAAAAAGATGAGATGCTTCATGATGCTAAACATCACCCTGGAGCAACCTTTTACAGATGTGTTGCTGCTTTCAGATTCAAAATGAGCTTTTATTTTATACAAAATGGTAAAAGGTTTCTGTTTTAACATCTGATATGTTGTTTATCCTCACTTTATGAATAAAATATGGGTTTTTGAGATTTACAGACTAAATTAAATTCTGATTTATTGGTAAAGTGTTGTCTTCTCCAGTTATTCTTTGGTTTAAGAGTTGTTTACGGTGTCTGTCGTGTCAATCCTTCCACACAATCTGAATGGAATCAAATTAGCTGGTAGCTTGTGTTTCCATAGCAACAGTCATTAGGTAAAAGGTTGACCCCTGACTGTTTATGCAGAGGAAAACAAGGATTTGAGAGAGGTGCCCTTTGTTACACCCGCACTACGCTCTGCCACAGACACAACTACTCCGGCCAGTTTCTTTCGCAGAGAGTCTCCTGTTTAATTAACATTCGCACCTGTTATCCATGCAATCCTCCAGCTATTTAAGCACCAGCTCTCCAGTCATTCATTGTCAGACCTCATAACTGCTCGTAGTCTTTTCCCTCTGTCCTTTCCCGGGCCCCGACTCACACACCAACCCCAAAGATTGTTTTTGGCTCGATTTCCTGGTTCTGATCCCTGGTTGACTCTGGATTCCCTGTGGCTGAACTCCCTGGTATTGATCCCTCCTCGTCTCCTGGACTCCTCGGCTCAACATCCCGGTTTTGAACTCTTGCCTGTCTCACGGATTATCCTTTGAGCTGCCTCACCAACAGCTTGATGAGATCTTCATCATTTAGCTGTTTGGTGAATAAACTTGTTAAAACTTTTATCTCTGGAGGAGTCCTTCGTTACACCCTTCGTTCACAGGGCAGTTTAAACAGGTCAAAGCCAGCGCTAACTGATCATGACAGTGGAATGAGGAAAACTTCCAGAAAAGGCCAAACTTAATTCAGAGAGATAATTACTGTGATCTTCAAGGACAAATAGAATATGACAAAAAGCTTTTGGAGATCAGACTCTAACGTTATCTGTAATAAAGCTTGCAAGGTCAAAATCAGTTTTATAACATCTGAATAATTTGTAGTTTTTACAAAAACTCATTAGTAGGTAATCGCAGCTCAGCCTGCATTTCTTTCTGTTCATAAACACACGAATCAAGGTGACACACTGACATACTGCAGCAGAAAACTGGATGTTTGTCATGTTTTCCAAAGACACATCTGTCTTTGGCAAGGGCCACCACTGAGCTACAGCTGTGGCCCTTGCCCATCCTCTATCATTGGGATCTTTCTCCCCTCATTTTACTCACTGTTACATTTACACAAGCAGCACACACACTTAACACACACACAGACACTCACATAAACAAGGGAATGCTGGGGAGGGGGGGTCTGGCAGCAGCTGGTCCCACCACCCCACGGCCACCCCTTGTTTTACTTGCACTACAGCCACGACCCACCCATGCACACACTACAGAGTGTGCATGGGTGGGGGGGCAGGGGTCTTCCTATGCCCCCTCTTTGTGGGGAGCACTCGGGGTGCGGAGGGCGGGCCTGGTGCTGGCCTGGGGGTTTGGGACAGGGCGCTGCGGGGGACCCTCTGTCCTGGGCGATGCCTGGGCCGTATGAGGGGGCCGGCAGGGTCTCTGGTTGGCTGCATAAGTGTGTGTGTGTGTGTGTGGGTGTGTGAATGTGGAGAGTTCAGGTCTGGGGCCTGCAGTCCTCCGGCGCCGGCTGTTGCTAGGGGGGGATTGGGAGGGAGAGGGAGGGTTGAATGGGAGCGGGTGGGTGGGAGGGAGGGAGGGGGGTGTGTGGAATGGGAGGGAGGGGTGGGGGGTTGGTAGTAAGGGGGGGGGGGGAGGAGTGTGGGGACGATAGGGCTTGGGAGGGAGAGAGATGGAGAGGGTGCTGGTGAGGGAGGGAGGGGAGATAGGAAGCAGCAGGAGGGTTGTGGGGAGGGGTTGTTGGGGGGAGGGTCTACGGACGTGTCCTTGTCCTTGGGGTTCCCGCCCCTGGTGTCGTGGTGGCGCCGGCCCGCGATGGTTTTGCTCTGGGCGGGCGGGGCCCGCTGGGTCTTGGCCGGGGCTCTGCCTGGAGGCTTCTACTGCTCTGGGCTCAGGGGACGGAGGCTCTCTCTGCTTTGCCTGCCCGGGCTCTGTGCGCGGTGGGCGTGACGGGCCCTGGGGGCCTTGGCTTCCTCCCCTACACCTCGGGTCGTGGTCGTGCTCCCCTACAAGCACTCAGCTGATCTTTGATTGCATGATCACAGATTGAACACTCACACGTGCACGCCCACAAAGCGCTTGTTTTGTAATTGCTATTTTATTAATTCATTTACTTTTTTTTTACTTTTATTTTTCATTTTTTTGTCTGTTTTTGAATATTGTCACTATCCTACTTTTGTCTTGTTGTATTTTTTCAGTACTTTATATTGTTTTTGCAAATACTGTAACTTTAGCAGTTTAGACGCACCTTTCTTTTCTCACTCTCTTTTTCCTCCTTTCATTTCCTCTTTTTTTTCCTCTTTCCCTGCCAGGTCCAGCTTGGCCATATCAAGACTGACGATGATTGCAAAATGAAAAAAGGAAAAAAAAAAAAAAATTATCATAATAATAAAAATATTCAGATTATCAAGGGCAGCTATATGCATGAGATGTCTCATGTATATAGCAGATTATATATAATCTGCATGGCAAAAATATGGCACGCAGATTGCTGTTCTGTATGCTGAGATGCTGGATAGGACAGGTTTACAAAAGAAAAAAAAAGACAAATCTGTCATGGGGTGGAGGCATGGACCAAAATGAAAGGACGGGAGGCAGGATGCTGAACCAAGACGTTTTAATCCAAAACTCAACCAAAGACAAACCAACACCTTCTATTCTATTCCATTCTACAATCATTTAGCAGATGCTTTTATCCGAATAGACTACATATGAGAGTGAAAACACAAGCACTAAATCAAACAGTAGAGGACATCATGGGAAGGTGCTAATGGACTGTCTGAGTCCAGTTGGGTGCAGGAAAAACAAAGCCATGTAGTGTTACATGACATGAGCCTGTTTGGGTTGGTTGAAGACCAGACATACTGCCGTGTTCTGGATCATCTGCAGAGGTTTAACAGACCATGCAGGCAGACATGCCAGTAGGGAATGACAGTAATAGATGGGTGAAATGACCAGAGCCTGAACCAAAAGCTGTATTTTATGTTTTGTCTGGTACGGTCTGATTCTCTTGATGTTGTAAAGAGCAAATCGGCAAATACAGGCATCTGAGGCAACATGGACCTTAAAGGGCAGCAGACATAGGCACAAGATAAATACAGTTGTGCTTCACTCTTATTTACTGAGGTAAAAAAGGATTGGCTGTACAGACAATGAGCTTTGTCTTGGACAGATTGAGCTGAAGGTGGCGATCCCTAATCCATGCAGAGATATCAGCAAGGCAAGCTGATATTCTCATTGACACAATTGCATCATCTAGAGGGAGGGAAAGGAAAAGTTGAGTGTCATTAGCGTGACAGTGAGAAGCTGTGAGAGCTAATGACTGTGCTAAGTGAGGAGATGTATAGTGAAAAGAGAAGAGGGAGGGCCGAGCACCAATCCCTGAGGCACCCCTATTTTTACTTCATGTGATCTGGACACTTCTCCTCACCAGGGTACTCTGAAGGACCTTCCTGTGAGGTTGGACGTGAACCACCAGAAGACAGATCCAGAGATGTCAAGCTCAGAGAGTGTGGAGAGGAGAATTTGATGGTTGACTGTGTCAAAAGTAGCAGACAAGTCCAGCAGTATCAGGACTGAGGTTTGACCAGTGGATCTGGCAAGTCGTAGGGAATCAGTAGCAGACAGGAGAGCAAACACAAGGAATGAACCAGCACTGAAGAACAGAAACCAAGTGGTATATATATATACACAAAACAAGACACCGGTGGAATGACAATAGTAATTGAGTCCAGGTGAACCTAATGAATGGGAAAGCAAAACATGAGACAAGACACAAGGGACAAGACACTGGCCGTCCACCAGAGCACCTTTCCTCTCGGCCTCTGGGCTGTCCCCTGAGCTGGACCCTCTGGAATTTCTCCCAGGTCTCTTTTTTTTTGCCCTGGCCCTCTGGGCCACCTCCTTCCACCCTTCTCTGGACTCTTTTATTTGGGCTGTCCGGTGGCCGGCCCTGTCATGGTTTGGACTTTGTGTCTTTTTAGTTCTGGTTTCCTGTCTTATTTTGTAGCTTTCCTTCAGTTCTCCAGTGTCTTTTTTCCTGTTTTGCTTTCCTGTTCCTTGGGTTCACCTGGACTCAATTAGCTGATTCATTCCACCTGTGTCTTGTTCTGTTTCTGTCTGTGTTTATAGCCCTTGGTTTCAGTTCTAGTTTGCTGGTTCATTGTGTTAGCTTCATGTGTTTGTCTTCTGGTCATCCCTGTTTTGCCTTTAGTTTAGTTTTTGTAGATTAAAGATGTCTTGGTTCTGCATCCTGCCTCACTGTCCTGCATCTGGGTCCATGCCTCCACCCACATTGTGCCACATATTCCACAATAAAACCACCAGTTTCTGTAGGAGCATGGGAATTCCAAACCAGCTGCACTGAACCAGAAAAGATCATGGGTCCTTTCCTGAAGTGGAGTTTCTGTTTCTGGCATGATTTCTGCACAGCTGATGACAATCATCTCATTATTTGCTGGAGCATATCTACTGTGGTCTGATCACAATTTTCACAAAGATCCAGCTCAATGTTGGAGCTGGATCTTTGCTTGCACATTGTTGGTAACATCTGGTCTCGGCAGTAGTTTATTTGTCCTGCTCATGTAATTTGTAGGGGTCTTACTTTTTTTTTTGCTCTTCTCTGTTCAGAAGTTGTCCTCTGCTGTTCCAGTACCTCATGTTGAATAAACTGTTTTTTGTCACTGCAAGGTTCGCATGCTCCTGGGTCCTCTTGATTTCCCATACAACAAATAATTTATCAAAACCACAGCATGAAAACAGCTGCACATTTATTTACAAACCAAAAACAGGATTGGAAAAAAAAAAAAAAAAAACTAGTTTGAGCTTTCTAGTTTTGTATTAATACCTGGTGCTAGATGCATGAATGATATTGAGAAAAATCCTGTCAGTATGGACAAATTGTGAGAATAATATTCTTTGTTTCTTCATTTTCTTCAGATATTTTTTTTATATCAAATTTCACATTTGCTGATATGCTTGTATAGACTATAATGCAGCAGTTAATGATAGTGCTATGAACATCTGCAGCCATGCAGATTTATTTAAAAAAATAAATAAAGAGAGCATTGTTCTGATTTTCTGGAACAAAATGTTTTATCCTCTGCTTCAGGCTGAGGAACAGCAAACACAACACTTTCACATCAGTACGACTGTTTCTCACATAGTGTGAACTAAGCAGCCTCAAGCTCATCCAGTTGTGGTTCATCTGCTTAAAACTGAGAAGTGTTTTTTCTTTTTGTTACTTCTGAACTCTATTCAGTTAATCTTTTAGTATCATGCCACTTTACTTGTACAAATTATATTTGTATATGTAAATAACTTTATGTAAATTTCCACAAGCATTTATGACTACAGATGAGAGTGAAAAATCACAGTATGTGGAGGTTTATGATGGTGATGCAGCCTTTTAATCATCATACTACTACTACTTTCAACAACTCTAAAACATAATTTAGCCTCTGTTAACTGTTTTTCATCTTCACCAAGATTACAGCGATGAAGAAACACTAAATGAAAAACATTGATCCTCTGCTGGATGATCACTCTTCTTCCTCAGTAGCCTTCTAAAGCACATCTAGTTGCAATTATGGCAGAGAAACTAGTCAATCTTTCTAAAGGATGAAATCAAGATTGTTTGAAGCAGGGGACCAATGAAGTATTGACCATCTACAGGGGGATTTTAAAGATCCATCTCTAGTATTTTTTTTAACGCACCTAACAGTTGTACAATTCTACACTTATCTCCATGGCAATGGACAGGTAATTGGAATCATTAAGGGTTTCCACCAAGCTGGTAAACACTCATCAGCAGCGCATGTCAGACACCTTCTACTTTGTTCCATTACTGCCTTTTATATCACAACAACTCACAAACTTAATGAACCAACTTCACGACTTCAACTTGCTTCTCTCTCTGAACCTCGCTTCTCCCTCCATCGCTGTTAATGTGCATGTGACGTATGCAAACATTTTGAAAATCACCCATAGCTCGGAATGACTTGGAAAGGTGACTTTGGGTTACAGGTGAAGGAGGAAAACAAAAAAGGCATGCAAATTAGAAATAAAGAAAGGAGCAGGAAGATTGCAGAGCTAAAATAACCAAATGAGTCAATTTAATAACTTAAAGCCAAGCAGCCCAGGCTAAAGTTAGCATTCCATCACCTAGCAGTGGCTATCCTACTAGCTCCATAAATGAACTGGCATCTTAGACCTGAACAGTGTCATAAATGACTTTGCTACCTGCAAGGCCCATAAAATAAGATACAAATGAGTGACTATAGCTTCTATTTGTTGTGAAGTGGTGGAAGAATTTAAATCCACTGCAATATACAATACTTATCTGCTGAAATAATGTACATCAGCTATCTGTCATCCTTGTCTGGGTTGATTTTTAATTTTTTCCACCTTTAAAATAAATATTCTCTTCAGAAAATAAAAGACATTCCTAATCTGATTTGATCTATTACATTCATAGTGTTCACCCGTTCTCTTTCTTATTGATTTGGAATAATCAAACATAAAACTAATGTGTGAAATTTATGGTCTTGAGATGCATTTAATAAAGAAAAACAGTGAAGACGGATTAAGATGGCTGACTGTATCCATTCCTTTGTCTGTTCATTTGTTGTTCATGGATCTGTACTGCGTTTATTTCAGTGTGCAGATCTGAGGAAGGTGTTACATACACACCTTTGTGAATGTTCTTGTGCTGGAAAGTATGTTTTAATGTTTTCTGTCTTGTAGAGTATCCTCTTTAAAGGCAGAGTATGTAAGATTTCAAGGCGATTCTTTCCACCACCAGGTGGCAAACACCAGGTCGTGAGCAAAACCACAAAACTGCTACCTCCACAAACGACCACAGGTTGGCAGTAATGAGCAAAATTCACCCCTCCTCCTTGCCAGCTCCAATGAGGGCAGGAATCGCTTGTTTAGCTGTAGCTCAGAGCCGCTCTGCAATAAATGGACTAATACTCCCCCTACTGGTGCAAAAAAAAGTACTTTTTTTTTTTTTTACTGGTCAGAAAACATTCAAGAAGGGTCTTTGTCATTAATTAAACTTGTAATTTAATAACCCATCAAATATGGACAGACTGGAACCTACATGTTTAAAAAACTATCTAATTATGATTGTAGTTATTTTTTTAGTTAATTTATTCTGAAAATATTGAAAATCTTACATACTCCACCTTTAAAACTGGGGGTCCCAATGTCATTTCAGTAGGTCCCCATATTATAGTGTAAAATAAAAGATAGACATTTGTCAAATAAATTTGGGATTAACACATCATGCAAAGAGAATAATCTGTTTTGTTCATGGTGACAGAAGCTTATTCTGGTTATGTAGGTGCCTTCTTACAGCAGTGGACCAAATTTACTAAAACTAAACAGCTTTACAGCCTTATATTTAGAGAATGAGCACAACATGACCAGTCTGATAAACTAGCAGAGTCTTTTTGTTGGGGGGGCTTGATCCAAATGCCATGTATGTTGTCTCGGGTGTTGCGACTCAAAAGGTTTGAAGCCATTGTTGTACAGCATTGTGTGACTTCACTTGAATGGAGCCAATGGTATAACTGGTTAGATTTATCATTATTTAATAAAGGAAAATCATGTTACTGTGTATTTATATGGACTATTTGGCATGAAGTACATGGGATGGAAAAATCTAAATATAAGATGACTGCAATTAATGATCACAAGTGTTTAAATGACAGTGAGTCTGACTGAATGCAGCGGCAATGGAATAAATAGTGGTTTCTACTTGTGGTTACTGCTCATAAGGAATGAGATTTAATTTCTAAAACTTAGCATGGTCTGGAGTGGGCTACCTCCACAGATTTAATCTCCATGCTAACTTATGTCATAACATATCACTATCCACTATCCTGCTTTTGTGCAACCGGATCATGAAGGCGTTGTGCCAGGATGACGAAGATATCCCAACTTATTCTCTTATCTTGTTTTTGTGCAAAAGGTCCCTAGAAACAGGCAGGAAAAGTAACACCAAAAAACACTAATAAATAATATATTCTTCTTTCTGAAGCCAAGACTCAAAGGTTTTGATCATCCAATGCCACATGAAAGCAGATGAACTGGAGAACAGCAGGCTTTAAAGGAGGAGAAAAGAGGAGTAACAGGTGAGCTGAATGAGCCAGCAGCACTGGGGAGCAACACTAAAGGGAAGGCAGGAGCAGGAAATAAACAAATTGGGTTACATGTTGCCTCTTTCTGCAACTTACACAACTTCATTATGAGCATTTAGACAAACATCATTCCAAACATGTGCAGGAATGCAAGGTTGGTTTGGTCTTACATCTTTTTTATTTCTCCTTTTTTTACCTCAGTGTCATATGTTTGTAGAAGGTTTCAGGTATTAATCAGGAAAGTAAAACAAATACATCTGCTTCACGACTAGACGACATTTTAATGGAGTGAATAAGTGTAACTTTGAGCATTCTTCCTCCCAACGTTACCAAAACCTCTGATGAAATCTCCAACAAGGCATTTGTGAACAAAGCAGGGAGGAAGGAGGGAGGGAGGGGGTAACAGGGATGCTGCTTTTTGAACTGACTCATTGGTGTGTGTGTGTGTGTGTGTGTGTGTGTGTGTGTGTGTGTGTGTGTGTGTGTGTGTGTGTGTGTGTGTGTGTTTCTGTGTGTGAGGCCTGGGGCAGGACGCAGAGCCCACCATAGACTCCCACAGGGGGACACTAATGAAACAAAACATCCTGCTTCACAGGGGTTGTGTGTATTCTCATTCTGCATCCTCCTCTTCCTTCAATCCCACCATCACACTCTCACACAGCTGCTGTTGAACCATGAAAGAGGATGATGCAGCTTCAGTATTTTTCTCTTGCAGTCCTGAAGACACAGCGGTGGATCCCATCAACTTCCTTGTTGATAATGAATGAATGGTTTGCTGTGCAGTTTTGTGTTTGTGTCACATGAATTATTCACTGTGGTGTGTATGTTGTGTAGGAAATGAGATTCAGAGTGCGTCAACAAGTCTGTATCTGTGTCAAGCTGTCCGGAAGATAAGAAGACAGTCACAGAAAGACTACTGTACACCAATGCAACTTGTTTGTGGTTTCAGCAGTGTAGAAAGACGACCCTCACTCTTCATACTGCAGCCTGGAGGGTTTTTTGGGGTTTTTTTTAGGAATCTTTGCTGTCAGCAAGAGAATAAATGGGTTTTTTTTCTTTTTTTATCTTAACATTGATTATAGGAACTTTACAAGTCTAATCTCAACAAATATAACTGCAATAGATTTGTCACAAATACAATATCATTCACCATGAAGACAATATTTTCATCACAGCTTTCAAAAGTTAAAAAAAGGATAAACCATCATCTATAAGATGCAGATAGTCTGAATCATGCAAGATCAGCAGCAAAATGACCTTTAAACAAGTCAGGGTTTAAAGGTATAGCTTTCCTCTGCATGCTAGCTGTAACATATTCACAACTATCATGGATAGATGGATGATGGATAAATGGATGGATGGATGGATGGATAGATGGATGGATGATGGATGGATGATGGATGGATGGATGGATGGATGGATGGATGGATGATGGATAAATGGATGGATGGATGATGGATAAATGGATGGATGACTGGATGGATGGATGGATGGATGGATGATGGATAAATGGATGGATGACTGGATGGATGGATGGATGGATGATGGATGATGGATAAATGGATGGATGACTGGATAAATGGATGGATGGATGGATGGATGGATAAATGGATGGATGACTGGATGGATGGATGGATGGATGGATGGATGATGGATAAATGGATGGATGACTGGATGAATGGATGGATGACTGGATGGATGGATGGATGGATGGATGGATGGATGGATGGATGATGGATGGATGATGGATGGATGATGGATGGATGGATGGATGGATGGATAAATGGATGGATGATGGATAAATGGATGGATGGATGGATAAATGGATAGATGGATGGATAAATGGATGGATGGATGGATGATGGATAAATGGATGGATGGATGATGGATGGATGGATGGATGGATGGATGATGGATAAATGGATGGATGGATGGATGGATGGATGGATGGATGATGGATAAATGGATGGATGACTGGATGGATGGATGGATGGATGGTGGATGATGGATGATGGATAAATGGATGGATGACTGGATGGATGGATGGATGGATGGATGGATGGATGGATGGATGGATGGATGATGGATAAATGGATGGATGACTGGATGGATGGATGATGGATGGATGGATGGATGGATGATGGATGGATGGATGACACCAGTTTGAGGTTCATAATCAAAAAGAAAACAAAACAGCCCTTGTGATTTATGTGATCCAGGTTTACATCAGCATGAATCTTCTGACCTGTGTCGACATCACCTACTTAACCTCCACGCGTGTTTCAGAACTAAATGGATCCATCACAGCCGATCTGCTGTGTTCTGAAGGTATTTCTTCCACTGTTTACATACGGCCTTACAGACCTTCAGCTGCTTTACACAGAGCAGCATACGAAGAACCACAGCAGAGCAGACCACTTCACATCGATGACACCCATAAAAACCCATTAACAGATACAATTCACAAAGATTTACACCATCAAATGTGCCTATAATGACAACAGAAAGCAGTTCCACCCACACAAGCACACACAAACAAGCCAGACCCTTGCAAACACCTCTGGGACCATCAGGTCTGATGCTGTCAATACATGTACGTCATGAGGTCGGTGTGTGTATTCCCTCTGGCCGTTATTGTTGTTAATGTTTCTGTGGTGAGCTGTCATTCCTGTGAGTTGTGGGACTGAGCCTGCAGCACTGCTATTATACCCTGTTGGTGTAGATATATGTGTGTGAGAGGGGCAGGAATGAATGTAGCAGCTGGAAAGAAAGCTAACATAAAATCTGCATCTTCCCTCTGGCTTGTTTTCCCCTCTCACACCAGATATCAGAGAAAAGCTGGGTGAGTCTTCTGCATGAGAGCAACATGTGAGAAATTACACTGATGCACCTCTGAGTATGATTTGTGATCCCTTGAGCAAACTCAAATCTTCATGCAAAGAAAAAAAAAAAGCATTGATTATACAATGGAGTCAGTCTTTTAACTATTTAGGAGATGGTGAATCTGAAAATATCTGAGATTAAATGGCATTTCATTAAAGATAAGAAAGTTTCAGTAAATACAAGAGTAAAGATGAGCTTCAGAGCTGATTCAATTATGAATTGTTATATTCTGCATTAATGATTATGTGGCTCCTAAAAATAGCAAATCAAACTCCTCCTTTCTTCTGGGTTGATTGAGAAGAGAGCGCCGCAACACTGCCCTCTACTGGTGAGACACCGCAGGTCAAACAGAGTTTTTTTTTCCAAAATATTTAATTGTTTTCATCATTCAAAAGACTCCATCTTAAATAATCATGACAACGTGACAAACTCACACACATGTAGCCTACAGTGCATCGCTTTCATCAAGTAAACCTATCTCATCGTTTGTGTAACAACAGTTAAGTGTCCATCATGAGAAACAGTTTGCTTCCCAACCTTTCAAGTGGGTTCCAGGTACGTTTCGGTACTCAGACCATGTGGGTCAGAGCAAGTCAAGTTCTGCGTTTTCAGAGCAAAAGCTCAACAAGCCAGTCTCTCCTGCAGGATGAGTCATCAGCAAGGACCGGGAGGGGGCTCCAGCAGGGAGGGGCCACCAAAAAGAGGCAGAATAATGCATGACCAGAGGAATTATATGATACAGTAACAGTTGTTCTGTTTCACTTCTACATGCTGTAGTTTGGTGTTATAACTAACAGCATGAGCATCATGTTTTCTGTGTTCCTCTGAAGGTGGATGTTTATGAGTGAAATTACAAACCATCATTATGTCATATAACCTAACCTGACGTGTGTATGTGTGTGTGTGTGTGTGTGTGTGTGTGTGTGTGTGTGTGTTTCTACAAAATGGGCAAATGTTCCTGTGAGTGCTGATAAGTTTTGACCCATCCTCTGTCCTTTTTGGATAAGACTCCGACCTACTCTCCAGGTGGGTCTCCTCCCTTTTCCTCCTGTTTCTGCTCTCAGTTCAGCCCGAATCATCTCCGCTCCTCTCCGAGCCGCCCTTGCCGTTCTCCTCCGACCCCTCCGCCGCGCCGCCGTCCGACTCCTCCTCTATGGTCAAGCGCGTGTCCGCGGAGGAGCACAGGGAGCTGATGCTGCTCTGCTCCGTGCACAGCGCGCACGCCAGCGGAGATGACAGGAAGCCTTCGTGATGGGGGCGTCCGAACTGGTTGCCGTGGTAACCGCAGAAAGGCAGGGATGCCTGAACCCCGCGCAGCCCCGCGCCAGGAAAGGTGAGACTTTGCTTTTTGGGCAACGCGCCCCACTCCCGCTGCTCCTCCTCGTGCAGCAGGCGCGTGAAAATGTTGATCCTCCTTTTCTCCTTCCTCTTGGAGCGGAAATAACCCAGCATGATTCCGCAGAGGAAGACTGCGTAGAAACACATGACGACTAAAATGTAGAGGTACGCGCTCCCGTCGCCTCTGTGCGCCAGGGTTTCCACGGGGCTCTGGGTGTGCAGGCGCTTGGCTGACGCCGTGGAGTTTTCCAGATGGTCCATCTTTTTCTGGAGACTGCGTGGGACCAAGAAGGTGCGCTGAAAAACATACAAAAGTTGTTTGGTTTTTTTTTGTTTGTTTGTTTTTTTTTACAAATCTTTTGGTACTTTTACGCACGTTTTTGCGCAAAGTTTGGTTTCCATAAATGCTGCCGTTGAGTTGCTTAAACATAAATGTTTATTCATAAACATTTTATCAAAATGCCAGCTGCATATTAAAGTAAAGACAATGCAGGGATTTTTAAAATGTGCAACATCAACATAAACATAACATAAGAATCAACATAAATGACATTAACTTTTTAGTTTTTAAAAGAAAACTTTTGCTATTAGTTAAGAAAAGTTATTACAAACTAACTAAATTAACAACATTTGCGAACTTACCAAACAGAAGATATTGGTCTCATGAAAGTCCACGTCTCCTGTCTTCTTGCAGCTCTTGTGGAGTTAGGCAGAACTTTTTCACGGTCAACTTATTTATAGAGACCCCAGAGTGTCATCATTGGTCACGTGACGGACTGTGACGGTAAAATGAGCTCTTACATGAGAACTCTTAAGGGTTGTGCAGATTTTTTTTTTTTAAATAAAAAAAAAAATGTTTTTCCCCTTTTTAAATATGCACTTGGGTACATTTTTGACATAATTCCCATCGCTGAGGGAGTCTCCTGAGTCTGTATGAACATATCTTACCAACTTCATAAGAGGCTGACTCCAGAGCTCAATAGAATGTGTTACCGCAGGGGTGTGTGATGAAAAAATACTAATAAAAGAAATTGGAACTGTTCAGAAACAGATGATGAAATGTGGATTAATCCTGTCAGACATGTATCACAGGACCCGTTCCCCGTCTCTTCTGCTGTTCCTGAGCATAAACAGTGAACACATCTGATCACAGGAGCTTCAGGTTCCTTCCAGATCTATTAAACACACAACCAGTCAATTAGAATCAGCAAGCTGATGGAGGTGTGACATGTTTTGTTGCACTGTTTGTATATTTGTGATTTTAAATTGCCAGATTTCAACTTTTATGTTGCTGCCAGTGTTTGCAGAGCAAGCTGAAATGTCTTAGTGTTACCTGATGCATGAAAAACCAGTAGCAGCCTAGTAAACCTGTACTGGTGTGGCTGGATGTGGCCAGTGGAAATGTTACAGCAGCAAACTGGTCGTCCTTAAGGTAGAGTTCAGCCTGTGGCTTATAGCATGCCACTTCACTCTTTTTCATTAAAAAACAACATGCATCCAACATTTTTACTTGTAGTTTGAGAAGCAAAATCATGTCAGGAAAAAAAGACAAAATATCCAACTTCTGTTTCAATTTTCTCAGTATGGTTTTAGTATTTTAGAACAGTTGAATTAAGCTGTTTCCACGTCTTTCTGCGAAAACATCCATTAAACTGATTAGATTTAGAATTATGCTTTTAATTTGTAGTTGCAGAGGCGCTAATGGCTCATGGTGTTTGAGTCTTGTGTGATGTAATGCTCATAGGTAATGCAAGAATTTAGCAAATTTAAACACTATCATGACTAAATGAAGATGATGATCCCCTTCAAATGCAGATATTTGGAGTGTGTTATTTATTTATTTATAATTTATGTGTTTATTCAAAGTGTTTTGCCTTCATATCTTGACTGAAGACTATGAGCTGAATATGACTTAATAATCATTCTGTCACTATCAAGACGAGGATCATTTTAGCAGAGGCCGTGGTGTGGTCTGCAAATTTTCAGAGGGCTATTGTTCCCCCTTTCGGGGCACCATTGTCAAAATCCCACAAAAGTCAAAGTTCATATAATTCTGGACAAACAATGAAGTTTTTTTCTGACACTTTGAACACAGCAGCCGATAAAGCTGCACAGAGAATGAAGGCTGAGCCGTTTAGAGGCAGACATTGGCTGAATTTCATGTCGTCTCCATCCATCAGTGAACGTTTGTGTCATACAGCAAAAATTGTGTAACTAAATGTGTGTGAAGTGGGGATGTGAACAAGACCAGTCCATATAAATAAACATAAAATAAATGTCTGTTTACTGTGTGAGCTCCTGGTTGCTGCTGGCTGTTTGAATGGATTTATATTGCAAAACCATTTTCATCTAATAAACCTAAAAATGTTTTATTTCAGAAAATCTGAGGTGTTTTGCTGTAAAATAATTTTAAACTCATAGAAATGTGGAAAGCAAAGTGTGTACCTGTGTTTTAGCGATGAACAGTTTTAAGTGTAATAAAACAAAAGTTACTGACACATGTTGTTTTGTTGACAGATGATGATCATTACACAGACATACAAATGTTAAATACACATGCAGCAACATTGTCATACATGAAAACGTGATGATTTTTCTGTGTTCGTGCTGCCACCACATCGCCTGATGCATCCCAGACCATCATACAAGCAGGCTTTTGTACTGACAGTAACCTGGACGCTCTTTGCTCCATTTCTTCCATTGATGATCTGGAATACTGATCGATGCTTTCCACTGTATGATGCATCACACATGCCTCCCAGTCCAGAGAAGTTGATGTGACCTCTGGAACTCTGGACCAGGTTTACATGCAGCTCCTTTTTCTGCACAGGGAAGTTTGAAGAGACGTTTGTCAGTGTGACTCTGTTGCAGAGCTTGACAAAGGTTTCCCACAGTAAACCTTTGTGGTTCTTCAGCTGCTGCTGATGCTGATGATGATGATGGACTGTTCTTGGTGCAGAACCATCTGAAGGGTGGCAGATCAGGGCTGAACAGCTTAGGACTGCTTCCTTGTCCTGAAACATCTACAAATCAAATAAAATCTAACAGTTTATTCCGTTTTTTCTGCCTGATCTTGCTGTTAAATGCTTCATCATGTAATCACTATAAAGCAAGATTTAAAAGCTCCAGCAGAGCCAAACCTCATGTCAAACTGACAGACAATGATTTGACGTGTGTTTGGTGTTTTTGTGATTTTTGGGACATTTCTTTGCTAAAACGTGACCTTCATAGAACCAATGTGATTGAATTATCTGAAACTGAGCTGAGACACGAAGGATTACACCTCAGATTACTGACCATTACTGCTAATTAAATTAGTTTCCACTAAGTTGTTTCAGTTATTGAATCAGTGAAGACTGATTTCACTCCTCAGCAGACAAAACTATGGTAAATATCATCCTCTCTCGGACTCAGAGCCGCTCAGGGCCAAATAATGAAGCGATGATGGTAGAAAAGAAAAGCTCTCACACTTAAAACACAATCTTTATTAATGTCATTTGTCTTTACAATTATTTTCCAAAAGGCAAATTACAAATAAATATTTGGATTTTAGGAGGCAGGTTTTTCCATGTGGATGATCTTCCTCTGCTGATCAAAGCTCTACATTTACATACTTTATTACTTCAGTGAAGAATCACTCAGGAATCAGAAAGAAGGCTTGTGTTTATGCATCACACTTGGCTTCCATTTACAGCAAAGCTTTAAACCAAATAAAGTTTTATTTTCGTCCTTTCTGTAATCAGGTGCCGTGCTTGGGCAGAAATTATAAATGATCATATTGCACTAGGATTTATCAAACACAACGATTACACAGTTTTTCCATCTATTCAACAGGAATTTCTCTTGTAAACTTCCATAAGGATCCTCTGCTGCTGCAGGACACTCGACAGACTAAACACAAGTGCAGTTTGGTTTTCTTTTTATCTTTAATAATCCCAGACCTTTTAATTTCATCTCTGAAATCAGCCTGGAAGAAGTACACCACCAAACGGATGAGGGCTTTATGCACTGCCTGTACGAAAAAACCAAAGTCTTCACCAGGACTGAACTAAGCAAATACATACAAGCCTCATACAACTGTGAGTAATTATCTCCCAGCTGGTCGACCAGTTATAAAACCCCAACAGACTCAATGAGTAACTTCTCATTGTTTCAACAACCATATGGAAAGATTCATCCCATGGTGGTGGAAAAGTCTGGTTAAGAAGGGTCAAGTCTCCGGTGATGCAGAAGCTCATGCATTAATAAAAACTGGAAGGATTGTGGGGAATCATCAGATTCCAGGAAGACATGTGGTCAGAAAAACATCTTGAATGGTGGTGATCGGTGATCAGATGGAAGAAAAACAGCAGTAGACCTCAGGACATTTTCACAGGAACAATATGAAGGAACTAAAGGGATTGGGACTGAAAAGCTGTGTAGCCATAAGAAAACCACTAAACAGTGAGGCTAATCATAGAAGAAGGTTTCAGTTTGCTAGAGAGCATAGAGACTGGACTCTGGAGCTGGAAGAAGGTCATGCGGTCAGATAAGTCCAGATTAATTCTGTTCCAGAGTGATGGAGCATCAGGGTTAGAAGAGAGGCAGAAATTAAGCCTGCGGGGGTGATGCATGAACTGGTGTCAAGTCTGGGTTCAGGTCCAGGTTCAGGTGTAGGTTCAGCAACATTATGTGCTCAAAGAACAAGGTCAGCTGATACCTGAAAACACCAAATGAGCAGCTATTCCATCTTCCCTGATGGTATGGTCGTATTCCAAGATGGAAAAAGGCAGCAAACTGTGAAAGAGGGGCTCATGGAACAGGAGACATCACTTTCATACATGTATTGTCTTTGGGATGTGCTGGAGAAGCCTTTGTGCACTCACAAATCCAATCACAAATACTAGATCTAGTGAAAAATTGATGCAACTGCGAATGGAAATAAATCTTGTGACATTGCAGAATCTTGTGGAAACAATGCTTCAACTGAACGATGCTGTAAATGAAGGCTAAAGGGTGTCCTCTAGATATTGGGGTGAATGACTTTCTTTCTTTGGTGGCGACTTCATTGCGGGGCCAGGCAGTGTATTTCACCCTCACATGACCTTGTGCTTTTGGTTTCAGGGTGTTCTGAGAAGGCGTCCCACCAGTCTGACGGCGGGGGGCAGATAAAATAAAACCAAGAACAGAACTCAAAACATGTTTAAGACAAAAAAAAGTCAAACCTCTCCTGGCCTGCAGGAAAGCAAAGAGACACTGAGTGGAAGAGCTGATTTGTGGACGTATCGAGCCTGAATCTGGTGAAATGAGGCGACAAACTGACCTGAGTTTCTGCTGCTTCACTAAGACAAGAGTTCAACATCAGCCAACGCCTGCTCTGTCTCATAACTCACATCTGGAACAACCAAGATTCCCACACCTGGATGAAGAAAAGGCCGCAGTGGGGAAAAAAAACACATTTCTTATACTCTTCAGAAACTTTCACGAAATATTCAAGTAAGCTGGAATCTGTTAATCCTTCTGTTTTTATGATCTGATGGTGTGTTAAGATTTAGGTCACTGTTTGGGGGGAGGAGGTAATATGGAGTCTGGTGTGGTTCTAGTTCTGGTTCTGATGTTACTTTCCACCATACATTCTCTCTATATCCTCTATGTAATGGGTTTTCAGCTCCTTGCGTTTGAGCTTGAACGCATCGGTCACTAATCCGGTCTCAGGGGTCCACGGGTCTGGGCTCAGGCAGATCTTGCGTGGGATCTCAAAGCGCTCTAGTTGGGCTACATCAGAAGAAGAGGAAGAAACGTTAGCTTGTAACTCAGCAAGAGTTACCATCTTGGCAGCTCTGGCATCTGTTTGACCTTCTCACCTGTTAGCGCAGCCTCAGTGATCACCTTTAGAACCAGCTCCTCCACCACCTTGCTGTTGCACTGCTCCTCCCATGACCCCCGGATACCATACTGACCTGTCAGAGCCAGCAGATGCTTCTGATTTGGTACCACGAAGCCAATCACATATGTCTCATCGCTGCACAACAGGAGAGGAGGCAGGTTGGCAGAAAGGAGGAAAAACAGAGTTATCAACAAAAGTAGCTTTGGAACTGAAATACTGAACCGAATAAGGTGAAGGAGCTCGAAGATATGCATGCAGCACAGTGAGGGAATAATCAGTTCTTCGCTGGGTGGAATTTCTCCCCTTATAAGGAAATAAAAACATCAGAGGTCTAAAGTGACAGGGAACAGACTGAAACCTCCAAATTTAAGTTCACTCCACAGAACTGAATAAACATCTCAGGCTGTGGAAATATAATAAATCTGTGAGTGAAAAAAGAAACAAAGGAAAGCTTGAAAATGAGGTAAACCATCATCTTATAAGAAGTTCTCAGTGCAGACTCTATAGAAAACTACATTTTATTCACAAAACACCATAGAAAATATATAAATAGTTGAAATCAACACATTTAACTTAATTTAATTCTGATGCAGTAACACATCTGTAAAAAGTAGTTCCAGCATGATGTTTAGCATTGTTAGCATCTGTTAGCATATGTAAAAAGTAGTTCTGGGATGTTTAGCATTGCTGGCATCTGTTAGCATATGTAAAAAGTAGTCCCAGAATGATGTTTAACATTGTTAGCATCTGTTAACATATTTAAAAAGTAGTTCTGGGATGTTCAGCATTGCTGGCATCTGTTAGCATATGTAAAAAGTAGTCCCAGAATGATGTTTAGCATTGTTCGCATCTGTTAACATATGTAAAAAGTAGTTCTGGGATGTTCAGCATTGCTGGCATCTGTTAGCATATGTAAAAAGTAGTCCCAGAATGATGTTTAGCATTGTTAGCATCTGTTAACATATGTAAAAAGTAGTTCTGGGATGTTTAGCATTATCGGCATCTGTTAGCATATGTAAAAAGTAGTCCCAGCAAGATGTTTAGCATTGTTAGCATCTGCTAACATGTGTAAAAAGTAGTTCCAGAATGATGTTGAGCATTGTTAGCATCTGTTAACATATATAAAAAGTTGTCCCAGGATGATGTTTAGCATTGTTAGCATCTCCTCTTCTTCTAACATCTGTCTGTAAACATCTGAGAAGTGAGGAGACCAGTTGCTGGACTTTTAAGAGAGGAATGTTGTCCCATTCTGGTTCTATGCAGGATTCTAGCTGCTCCACAGCTCTGGACTTTCTTTGCTGGATTTTTACTTTTATAATGCCCCAAATGGTTTGTATAGTTGAAAAGTCTGGACTGCATTCAGGCAGCTGAGCACCCAGACTTTGTTGTGATGAATGCAGGATGCGGTTTAGGCATGGTCTTGCTGAAAACTGCAAGGTCTTTCCTGAAAGAGACGTTGTCTGGATGGGAGCAGGTGTTTCTTTAAAACTTGTATATATCATTCATCAATAATTGAGCGTCACAGACGTGATAGCAGACAGGATTTTAGCTGAAACTAATAAAGAAGTTGGATGGTCCCTCTGTTATTTAGTCTGGAGGATGCAGTGTCCATCTCCATCTTCATGAACTCGAGTAAAGGAGTTAAGTGTTTTTTGCTTCTTCCTACTCCTGTTTGGACTTGCATATTGTTATTTTCCCCTGTTGTTAGCTCTTTTTTTGCTTGTTGTCACTTTTGTTTTCTAATTGATTCCATTTCGATTCAGTGTTTTGAACACTTTTGTCTGAAATCAATCAACTTTTACAAAGAATTTTACATTTTGATCCATCTGTTCACAGAACAGGTTTCCAATTTGTGTCAGACCATTTTAAATCACCATTTGATCCATTAAAGACAGTGGTGTTTCTGGATCATGTTAACATGTGGGCTCTTCTCTGCATGATGGAGATTTAACCTGCATTTATGGATTTCAGGGTGACCTATGTTCAAAGACAGTGATTTCTGGAATTCTTCCTGAGATGATACAGTGATTTCCAGCTGAACATTCAATACTGAATGTTAGAGATGTATGCAGATTGAATTTGTTGACAGTAAAAGATTCAAGGCCTTCACAGTTTCACATTCTGGAATATTTTCTAAAACTGGTCCATTATCCATCTTTACCACTGAGAGACTCTACCTCTACCTCTCTGAAGTGCTCCTTATATACCCGGTCATATTTCTGCTGAAAATGAACCTAATTATCTGCAACATGTTCCCCCATATGTGTCTGTTTAGCAGCCTTTTGTTGCTCCATTTAAACTTTATAAAACATGCTGCTCATATTTATTGTGTGATTTTGATGTGTTTTGTTTTCCTTTAACTGAATAAAACATGGAGTTTGGAAATAATTAAATACTGACTTTATTTGCATTTTACACGAAGGTCAGTGTTGTTTGAGCAGCACAGTCGATATAACATCAAACATGTATTCTTTCTTTGTTTCATCCCAGTAATTAAAGAGTCTGGTTCCTTCTGGGTAAAGAGGATTTATGAAAGGAAAAAAAACTTCTCCTGGTGCTTTCGAGCAGATATTTCTGTGTCTGAGCCACTGGCAAATGAAAAAAACCTCTGTCCTGTCACTTTGTTTGGGTCTGTCTGTCACTCAGTGATTCACGCAAAACAATCCAGTCTCTCCATTTTCATCTCCACCTACTGCTTCACATCATGCTGTGCACCAAATTCTGTTTCATGTTTCAGTAGGTGGACAATAACAAGATCTGACATCAACCTTCCCAAATAGGAAATCTGAATTTTTTCCAATCAGAAATTGGTTACTTTAAGTTCCCATCTGTTAATAAATGCAGCGTATGAGCGCATCGACGCTGCCTTTACAAAACAGACTTCTCTGTCTGAACATCAGAGGAACAGAACAACGGTGACAGAAGCAACAGATTTGTCTTGTTTTTCTCGCCTCCAGCTGTGCTGGATCTGTTCAACATGACTCATATCTACCTAAAAGATGGAGCAGCACCAAGTCTCTGTGGCCATCAGAAGAACACAAACGTGTGTGTGTTTGGTTTGTTATGTTGCAGTATGAACTCTCAGGGGGTTTGAGTGTGATTAGTCTTAAATTTGATGGCAGCACAGATCAGAAAACTGAGCTGTGGACCTGAATAATGTCTTAATACCTCCTGCGGTACACACCTGTTGGCGTACACACAGATATTGTCGACCAGTGGGCAGTTCTTCAACACAGCCTCCACCTTTCCCAGAGAGACGTACTCTCCCGCCTGCAGCTTCACCAAATCCTTCTTACGATCTGGAAACACAGACGTACACATACATCAGTGTGTGAACATGTACTAATCTAAGAGGATAGGAGGAGTGTGTGTGCTTAGCCAGCATCATCTAGATAAGAGAGTATAGAAGCATTGAGGAGGATTTCTAGGAAGTGGAGTCAAATCTGATTTGTTAAAAGCTTTCCTGTCAGGCTGATGAATGGAAGAGGAGCAGAGAGGTTTGCTGGAGAAACTCCAGGAATGTGAGCCACAGTGTTGATAATCTGCGCTGCTGATACAGCTGCATTAGGACCCTGGTAACAAATGGAAATCTTCTCTACCAAACATACTCTGATCTCCATCCAGCTGCTTCCACCTCCTCACCGATTATCTTGAGGCAGCCATCTTCGTGAAACTCTCCGATGTCTCCCGTGCAGAACCACCGCTGGCCGTTCTCGTCTACCATGAAGTCGTCTTGGTTTTTAGCTTCGCTCTTGTAGTATCCCATGGTTACGTTGGGTCCACCAATGACGATCTCTCCTCTGGGATGCGGCTTGTCCGTGCTTCGGTAACCGCCTGAAGACAGGGTGGAAATTTATTGGATTGATATCAAAACTGCTGGAAATCAGATTCCTCTGACTGCGATAAAAGAAATAAAAACATGTACTTCTCTGGAAGAAAAACAAGCTACGACTCAGTGTGATAAGCATCAAGGTTTAACAGCGCAAAATAAATATGAATTATGATGTATGACGTGAAAAGATGGAGGCTGGGAAAAGCGGGACGCTGTCCTTACAAGGTAGAAGAGTGGATCTCTCCTGGAGGAGCCTGGAGAGGTGAACATGATACTAGATGCGCTATGATGTGTGTCTGTGTGTGTGAGAGAAGACACATGAAGATGATGATGTGGTGATGAAATGTGTGTGTGGTACAGCTCCTCACCCTCAACCCAGTCTTTCAGTTTGATTTCACAGCAAACCAGCGGTGCTCCCACTCTCCCAGTGCTGTAATCCCACACTGGAACACACACACACACATGATCAGTAAGCCCACAAGCATCTAGGCACAACATTTATCGCCATAGCAACATGACCTCACATGCTCCCTTGCCATGGAAACCTCATCCCTGAGGAACTCTCACAGCCGAGTGTTTACTGGCTGGAGTGGCTGGAGCGACCGGCTGCCTGGGAAAGCCTGATGGATCTTCTGTCACTTTACAGAACATCGCTTCTGATATTCCGAGAAAATTAGACCCGTGTTTACAGCAAGAGGCGAGACGTGTGTGTTCTTACCAAACAGCGTGAGCTCACATGTTTTACAGCTGCTCGCGACTTTCTGCTAATGTTGGTTTTTCCAGAACTGATAACCTGCTGCTTCGTCTGTTTACTGCACACGCTGAGGAGATATCCTCCCGTTTCCCATCCTCCTCTGCATCATCTCATCATTGCAGCCATCAGGCGGTGGAAATGTGATCATGTTACAAACTTTCCACAGTTGCTACATCATGTGAACTTTTTCCAGACAAACAAGTTTTTTATTTTGATTTTATTCAAGTTCCAGATTAATTGTTTTTGTTCATGTCCTGCTGACTTCTGATGTTATGTATGTGCATATCCATGTATGCATTGATCTCTTTCTCTTGTTTTCTCTGTTTTCTTTTCTGTTCTCTTTCTGTCCCTTTTCTATCCTCTCCGGTCTGGTCCAGCAGGAAAAACTCTGTAATATGAAAAATTATCCAAAAACAAATAGAAAAATAAAATAAGAATCCAGAAGTACAAGGGGATCATTATATCTATAAAAGCTCCCCTTGGCAAAAATAAATTTGCTCAGCAGAACACAGCATCCAGAACATCAGTCTGCTTGTTTAAATGCTGAACAAGACAATTAAAAAAAAAAAAAAAAAGTTCTTCCTCATTAACAAGACTAAAAGCTTCCAGCAGCTCTGTCACATCAGCTTATGTTCATCCTGGAAGATTTTATGCCTGTTTGCATGAATTTGTCGGTGAAAATAAGAGAAGCAGCAACCAAACAGCTCAAACTGAAGCCTGTATGAAGTCACAATTCAGTCTGGAAAAAGGACCAGCTGGAGGTGACTTCTGCTCAGCTTGCTTTATCAAACAAACTGAAGGCAGGTCTGTATTTATCTGGATTTACTGGATATATAAGACAATGGATCATACGATGGTGATGCAGATGGCTTGTAATTCATGCATGAAATCTAAGAAATATGAGAATTAAAACACACTTTTAAACATCTTTCCGTGTGGAGGAGAGATCTGCGGATCAGCTGCTGTTTAACTGTTTTATCTGTCTTCATAGTAAAACAACAGCAGGAACAAAATGCTTTAAATACAAACCAGACTCCAAAACAAGTCGGGACACTGTCAGATGTTAACATACTGCCTGGCCCAAAAAAAGGTCACACTCTAAGATTTCATTGAACAGCCTTTAGCTTTGATTCCAGCAGTATATTCAACGATAAACTTCTGTAATGTCACAAGATTTATTTTCATCGATTACTGAATTTATTTTTCACCATGATCTTGTAGTAATGATGGGAGAGCCCGACCCCTGCTCAAAGACTTCTCCAGGACATCCCAAAGACTGTCAATGAGGTTCAGGTCTGGACTCTGTGGTAGCCAGTCCATGTGCTAAAAATGATGTCTCCTGTTCCCTGAACCACTGCGATGGACTGGCGACCAGTCCAGGGTGTACACCGCTTCTCGCCCAAAGACTGCTGGGATAGGCTCCAGCTCCCACGTGACCCTTAATTGGACTAAGTGAATAAATACTAGAGTTTGAGTTTATTATATTAATGTGTTTTACTATTAATTGATTTAATAATTGCTTAAAATCAATTGAAATGAAAAAAAAAAGTCCCATTTGAGGCAAATTTCATTATGCGATTAAAATCCGATAAATTGAGATTAAATTATTCCAAAGCCTGTAATTAATCACATTAATTGTTTAAATGGAGTCCCACCCCTAGTTTTTATACAATGTCCCACGTCTATGGAAACTGGGAGTATATTCAAGCAGAAGCAGTAAAAATATCTCAGATTTTACGACACGTGCAGCACAGATGACGTTTAACTCATTCACTTTTTATCCATCTTCTAATGAGTTTGTTGGATTATTGCATGCTGTGTCATTTTGCTTACGTTCACAGATAGTCCCAGCCCCGCAGGTCTCCGTCAGCCCGTATCCTTGACCGACTGGGCAGCAGAAACAAACATTCATGAATCGCTGCGTGGTTGCAGAAAGCGGCGCTCCGCCTGATAACAGGACACGTGTCCGACCCCCCAGCAGAGAACGAACCTTCCTGAACACCAGTCTGGTTTAACAGAGGAGGGAGGACAGAAGGCAAGGAGCGTCATGACTTCATATCACTTTAAAACCTCCTTGAGACCGTCAGCACTGGTCATCTGCCCACCTGTCGCACAGCGGCGTGCTGCAGCCTTTAGCAAGCTGTTCTAGTTTGTAGTTGTATGCCAGGATGAAGAGGGTTCTCTGGATCCGGTTCATCTCCTCTACTTTAGCCATCACATTCTTGTAGATGCGGTCCATGATCTCCTGCAGGAGTCAGGAGACAGAATCAAAGAGAAACATGACTAAAATGAGCAGAAACTAGAATCACAGCAGAGCCATGATGCAATCTGCAGGTTTCTATCTGAAGGAGCAAAGTTGAGGTTTTACTGACATCTAGTGACGAATCTGCAGACTGCAGTGAAACTGTGATCCGCATACTGCAAACCATTTCCCAAAATGTTACACACTGGAGCTTTGGGAGAAGTCACAAGTTTGACAGAGTTACTGCAGTTACTGATGCAATGTGAAAGACCACAGCGGGTTCCCTCCTGTCAGTAAGAACAGGAAACTGAGGCTACAATTCACACAGACTCACCAGAACTGGACAATAGAAGATGGAGAAACGTTGCTGGTCTGATGAGTCTCCAGTTCAGATCCACATTCAAATGATGAGATCAGAATTATGCGGGGGCGATTGGCGTGACTTCTCTCAACGCGGGAATGACTCGACTCACAGAGGAAAATAAAAAAATAAAGGAAACTGTGATCGATCTCCAGGCGCGCAGCATGAGGGACAACCTGGTCTTCGCAGGAATCCCGGAGCAACAAGAAGAGGATCCAGAGCAAACAATAAGATCATTTATCCAAACCAAGCTGAAGCTACCCGAAGACGCGGTGAGGAACATCTCATTTCACCGAGTTCATCGCTTAGGTGGGAAAAGACCGGACAGCCGCAGACCGAGACCGATTGTAGCCAAGTTCGTGAGCTACAAGCAGAAAGAGCAGGTGAGGGATCGAGGTCCGGAGCTCCGCGGGACCGATTTTAGTGTAAATAATCAGTTTCCCAAAGAGATTCTGGAGAGACGCAGGGTCCTGTTTCCCATCCGAAAGAAGCTCAGAGACGAAGGATCCCGTGCAGTCATCGCGGTGGACAAATTGTTCGTCAATGGACAGCTTTACCGTGACAAAAATACCACCCCCTGGCTCTACTAACCTCAGGTAATATCTATCACTCATACAGCTAATTATTGTTAAATTTACATGTTAATCTGCTATAAGCACATTAATTATGGTAATTCAGAACTGTACATTTACTGCCAGTCTTTGTAAATTTGCTGTTGTTGTTGCTTTCGTTTTGTTCTGTTTTTGTTTTTTGGCCTTTTTTTTTTCTCCCCCCCCCCCCCCTTTAGGGCTTTTGTTTTTGCTCTTTTGTTTGTGCTATTTCTTTTTATGTGTAGTTGTAGTTGTTTGCTTTTCTCACTCCTTTCCTTTCTAGCTGCTCTTTCATTCTATTATGCCATACCAACAATAATAGGTAGGGTATGCACGTACATCCACATGACACAGACACTAAATATCATGCACATAACACACCTACAACACAGAGCACATTTAATCACATCAACACTCACCCCCAACTCTCACACACACTCTAAGCATGTGGACAGACATATAGGAACATTGTACACACAGATGAATTTATATACGCACACAATCTACACGCAGCATGCATGCATTAATGTGGGCTTGCACACACACAAACACACACATACTTTTATGGAAACACTTCAGTAGCTTGAGCATGACCACCCTGAGGTTTGTTAAGTGGAATATACGGGGAGCTGGTTCCAGGGAGAAGAGGTTGAAGGTGTTTAGCAGATTGAATGATCTACAGGCAGACATTGTCCTGCTACAGGAGACTCATTTATTAAAAACAACAGCTAACGTACTCTCTACAGCACAGTTCCCTCACGTGTACTCGGCCTGCTTCAACTCAAGACAAAGAGGAGTAGCCATTCTGATAAACAGGAAAATTCATTTTACTGCTAATAATATAATTTTAGACCCAGGTGGAAGATTCATAATAATGACATTATCTATCCTAAACATGAAGTTATGCATTGCAAATATTTATGGCCCAAACACTGATGACCCCTCCTTTTTTCATTCCTTCTTCTCCTTACTATATGATCACCTTGATAATACACTTATCATTGGGGGCGACCTCAACATGACCTTAAACTCTGGGATGGACAAGGGGGCGGAGCAGGGAAACATAGGGTCTGGCAGTCAGCAAGAGTTGTTAAACAATATATGGAGGATTTTGGTCTTTGTGATGTCTGGCGCTCACAACACCTCACTGCTAGAGAGTACACTTACTTTTCATCTGTCCACCACTCATACTCCAGAATAGACTACTTCCTCACTAACAGCTCTATGATGAACAGTATCTCAGAAACTAAAATCCATTCCATCACTATCAGTGATCACGCACCAGTATCATTTACCCTAATGAATAAGAAAACTAAACCATCTTATAGCAAATGGAGACTTAATACATCATTACTTAAAGATCCTGATTTTATCAGTTACTTCAAACGGGAGTGGTCTTTGTATATAGAAAACAATGACATACCAGGAACATCAGCATGTGTTCTTTGGGAGGCAGGAAAAGCAGTAATGAGAGGGAAAATAATTTCATTTTCATCACATAAGAAAAAGAAGGAGAGTTCAAAAATATCTGAACTAGAGCTTAAAATAAAATCACTAGAAGATGCCTACAAGGCTTCTCCAGAAGAGCAAGTGCTGAATCACATAAGAAAGGCTAAACTAGAGCTGAATGAAATAATTAACCAAAAAACCCAGTTTTTGCTACAAAGACTTCGCTTAGAGAATTTTGAACATAGCAACAAATCTGGAAGATTTCTCGCAAATCAATTAAAAGCAAACAAGGAGAAAACAACCATCTCCTCTGTTAAAGATTCAAGAGGAAATATCCTCCATGATCTTGATGGAATAAATGACACATTTAGGGATTTCTATAAAACATTATATTCCTCAGAAACAGATCCATCAGACAACAGCATTGAGGAATTTCTCAGCTACCTCAATCTTCCAAAGTTACAACAGGATCAGGAAATGGTTTTGGACGCACCCATTTCAGTAGGGGAACTACATGAAGCTTTAAAACACATGCCCAGCAATAAAGCTCCAGGACCAGACGGTTTTCCAGTTGAATATTATAAAGAATTTTGGTCTATACTAGCACCCACTTTTTATAAAATGGCTTCAGAAATTAAGGAAAAAGGTCGAATATCTCAAAACATGAATTTGGCTAGTATTACAGTAATACTAAAACCAGGAAAAGACCCCAAACTCCCATCTAGTTATCGTCCAATATCACTAATGAACGTAGATCTTGAAATAATCAGTAAAGTGCTTGCTACAAGACTAGAAAAAATAACTCCACTTATCATACATCCTGATCAAACAGGATTTATCAAGGGACGACATTCCACCACTAATACGCGCAGACTAATAAATCTAATTGATTATGCCACCATACATAACCTGGAAACTACAATAATCTCTCTAGATGCTGAAAAAGCATTTGACAGGGTGAACTGGAAATTCTTATTTGCAACATTAAGAAAATTCGGGTTTGGCTCATCGTTTATCGACTGGATAAAGATACTGTATAGCAATCCAAATGCTTGCGTCAGGACAAATGATCAAACTTCTCACAGCTTCACCTTGCAGAGAGGCACCAGACAAGGCTGTCCACTCTCCCCCTCACTTTTTGCAATCTTTATTGAACCCTTAGCAGCTAGAATTAGACAAAACAAAGACATTAAAGGCATTAACTGTAGAAATATGGAGCATAAGACCAGTCTTTATGCTGATGATGTATTACTTTTCCTTCAAAATTCACAATCATCCATCTGTCAGACAATCGCACTCATCAATAAATTCTCATCAATTTCTGAATATTCCATTAATTGGTCTAAAACCACCGTTCTACCCATCAACTGTTCCTTCCATAATACTCCTGACACTGCTTTACAGTCAGGAGATATTAGATACTTGGGAATAAACATCTCACCCAGACTGTCAGACCTTATAAAGCTAAATTATGTCCCTCTACTAAAAACAATTGAGGACGATCTCACACGGTGGAAATCTTTACCCATATCACTAATGGGAAGAGTTGCAACTATAAAAATGATGATTCTACCTAAAATCAATTATCTGTTTTCAATGATCCCCATTAAACCTCCCTCCACCTGGTTTAAATCGCTGGACTCTAATGTTACTAGATTTCTCTGGAAAGACAAACCACCACGGATTAGTCTAAAAACACTCCAGAAGACTAAAGATAGCGGTGGCTTAGACTTGCCTAATTTCCAAAATTACTTTATAAGCAATAGACTACAATACATCTCTAAATGGCTTAAACCTAGCTATCTAGATGAACCATGGCTTAATATAGAAGAAGCTATGTGTGAGGATATGGCAATTTCAGACCTGCCATTTATCAGCACAGCTGTCAAACACCAAAAATGCTTTAAAAGCATTAATATCAGCTCCTCACTAATGGCCTGGTGGGAATTTCTTAAACTAACCAAATCCTTGCTTATTCCATGCAAACTTACACCTATTTGGAACAATCCCGACATCCAGCAAAACCGGAAAATGATAAACTTCCCTCAGTGGAAGAATAAAGGAATAAAACAGTTAGAACATTTAATAGAAAATGGGAACTTTCTCCCTTTTGATACAATTACTTCACGATATGAAATCAGCAGCACAAAATTCTTAGAATACCACCAACTTAAATCTATTATAGGTAAGAAATACACCCCTGATCAATTAAATTTGCAGCTACCTATCAGGGCTGCAGAATTCTTAAATCTCAATGCCCCGAAACTGTTATCCAAAATATATAGATTACTATCAAAGCTAGACGATTCCATATGTCTCCCAACTTCTAAATGGGAAGCAGACTTATCCAGTAACTTTGACCAAAATGAATGGTCACAAATCTGTTCAAATACATTTACAATGACTAAGAATTCAAACATGCAACTAATACAATTTAAAATTCTGCATAGAACTCATTATACAGGACACAGGATGTTCAGGATGGGTCTGTCACAATCAAACATCTGTCCACACTGCACTGGCAACACGACTGACAGCTACTACCATGCTTTGTGGTCTTGCCCACCTGTCCAGGAATTCTGGTTTCAGGTATGTAAAGATCTGTCAAATTGCTTCAAATGTAACATCCCTACAAACCCCAAACTGGGCCTACTGGGTTACTTGGGTGAAATTAACATAGAATTTAATTCTGCAAACTTAATCCTCACCAGTTTATGTATCGCAAAGAAAACTATCCTTCTAAACTGGAAAAGCAAACAAAGTCTGTGTATCCAGCAGTTCAGAAATCTCTTATTAGATCACATCAGTGTCGAGATGATGTCTGCCTCCTCAAGAGATCAGTCAGCTGAACTTTATTCCCTCTGGTCCCCTGTGATCAGCTCCATCACTTAGTATGGGGGGAGAATGTGACCTTATTGTGCTCGGGGTTGGTGGCCGGTTGGGGTTCTCTGGGGGCTGTGGGTCTGTGGTGGGCTCCTGGGGGGGGATTTTGACTGCTCCATTGCTGGAGTGGCTAGGTTTCTAGCCCTACTGTGGACCTGGATGGGCCAGCGGCTGGAGTTGCCGCGCAGCGGCGGGGCGAGGTCGCTGGCGGGGGATGGGTTGGCGGGCGTGACTCCGTAACGGGCGCCTGTGCCGCCGTGGGGTGGGCTGGGCGGGGTCCCGGGCTCCGGTGCCCGGGGTTGTCCCCTGTCTCTTGGGGGTGGGGGGTCGGCTTGTGCCGGGGGGGGGGCTGGGCTGACCTGGACCTGCCGCTGCGGCGGCGGGCAGGTACGTGCTCTGGTGCCTGGTTGCGACCCTGGGACTTGTTGAGTGGGGGGTGTTTGATAGTGTGGATGGGATGTGAGTGTGTATGGAGGGATGTGTGTAGGGGGTGTGCGTTGAGGACTGGTGGCGGTACATAGGTATGTGGATGTGTGTGGGTGGGGAAGTGTGATGATGCGTGTGTGGGGGGGGGTGTCGTGGTGTCTGTGGGGGGGGGGTAGTGCCGTGTGTGTAGGGGAGTGGGGTGATGCGTGTATGTGGGGAGTGGCGGTGGTGCATGTATACGGGTGTGTGTGTGGGGGGGGAGGAGGGGGGAGGGGGGCGTGCTGTCTGTGTGTGTGTGTGTGTGGGGGGGGGGGGGCAGGGGTGTATGTATGGGGGAGTGGGTGGTGCATGTGTGTGGTAGGTTGGTGGATAAGTGTAGATATGATGGATGGGAGTGGGGGAAATTTGGATGTGACGTGGGGGTCAGGAGGATGGTTTTAAGGGTGGGCTGAACGGGTGGCTGGGTGGACCTGAATGTGTCCGGAAGTGTGTGTGTGTGTGGCTGTAGGTGTGTGCTGAGACAGTGTGAAGTGCCGATGTGTGGACAAGGGGGGACTTCATGTCCCCAGGTGGGGGTGTCCTCTGTGAGTGAGGGGGCGGTGGACAGTCGGTCTGGGATTCCCCTTCTGCCGCCCCGCCTCCTCTTTGTCCTCGTGCCCCCCTTCTGCATGTGGTGAGTTGGTCCCCTCTTGGGTCGGTGATGACTCTCTGGTTAGAGTCGCCGAAGGCTCTGGTTACAGGGATGGCTGTCCCCGGCTTGTCCTGGTCCTTGGGGGGCCCTGGGAGTAGGGGGCATGCCCAGTGCCGCGGGCGGCTCACCTTCTGGAGGAAAGCTCACTTTCCTCCAGACTTAAATCCCTCGACCCCTCTTCCTCCCCGCTCCCCATCACACACAGGCAGGGTATTGGGAGGTGTGCACGTGGCGCTGGGTGTTGAGAAAGGCCATCAAGGTGGTCTTGATCGCTGCACCCAGCCTCGGCTCACCTCCCAGTTTTAATTACACTTAGACACCAAACACCAAAACACTGACGACTCACATGATTAGGGGGAAGAGCATGCGGTGTATGGTGGGCGGGGCTGCTTAGGTGGTCCCTCTCCCAACACCGCGTGGCACTTCCCTCAATTTTAATTGCAACTAATAATACTTCACAATCAGTCATAAGCGGGGGGGGAGGCAGGGACGATAGGGTCTTCTCATGCCCCTGCTCTCGGGGCTTTACTGGGGGGGGGGGGTACGGGTGGGGGAAGAGTGCCGTCCATTAGGCCTAAGTCTGGGCTGGCCTGGCTGTAGGAGGGTTGTCGCCGGCCCTGGGGGGGTGCTGGGTCGGCTGCATCTGTGGGGTGGAGGGGGGGACGCTGGGAGTGGTGGGCGGTAATTATGGGGGCCCTGATCGGGGCCATCCTGTCCTCTGCCCCCTCTGAGGTATCTCACATGGGACATGATGGAGGGGTGAGGTGAGGATGTGTGGGAGTGGGTGTATGGGGTTACAGATGGATGGTGGGATGGCTGGGGGGGGATTAGGGTTGGGGATATAGGTGGGTAGGGGATAGGGATGTGTGAGGATGAGTAGATGTGTGTGTGGAGGGGTATGTTGGCGCGTGGGTTGTATTGGGGTGTGCCTGTGTTGGAGGAGTGAGGGTATGTGTGTGTGTGTGTGTGTGTGTGTGTGTGTGTGTGTGTGTGTGTAGGGGGGGGTGTATATGCGGAATGGGATGTGTGAGTGAGGGTGAAGTTTGGAGGGGGGCTATGGGTGGTGGAGAGGTGTTTGGTGGGGCATGTGCGGTTGGGTAGAAGTAGAGGGATGGGGTGGCGGGGTGTGAGCGTGTGTGTGGGGGGGGGGTGAGCGTGTGTGGGGGCGGGGGCGATTGGGGTTCGTGTGACTTGGTATGGGTGAGTGAGTAGAGGTGGGGTGGGGTTGTATATGTGATGGATGATGTGCATGGATTGCAGAGGGTTGTGTGGATGGGGGTTGAGAGGGGAGTGCGTGTTTGGGGGGGGTATGCATGTATATGTGTGAGGGGAGTGCGTGTTGGGGGGGGTTATGCATGTATATGTGTGTGTGGTTTGGTGGTGGGGGGGTGGTGTCCTGTACCCGGGGGCGCGGCTGGTGCGCTGGGGTGCGACCTGGCTGCCGCTGGGTGGCGGTCTGGGGATCCTGGTCCTCCGTCGGTGTGGGCTGTGCCCTCTGCCTGCGGGGGCGGGGGGCTGCTCACGGGCTCTTGGGGCCCTGGGGCCTGCGCTCTGTCTGCCCTAGGTGGCCGGTGCCCGGCGGGATCGGCCCTTGCCGGCCTGGGCCTGCTGGGGCCTGTTCCCCCTGACTGCGGGGGACTCTGGTTGGGCACCTCCTTCGCCACCTCCTGGGCAGATGCATGGCTGGCTCTGGAGTGGGGGGGTTGGGATCTGTACCTGGGGGTGACTGTCGGTTACCCGGGTCTCTGGGTTCTCCTGGCCAGCCTCTAGCCCTAGGCGGGCGGGGTCACATTGGCATGATCTCTCTTCTCTGAACACGTTCCACTCTGAATGTTCTGCATGAATGTTCTGCATGTGTCACAGTCACTGAGTCATCCAGCAAGTTTATTCACTAACAGCAGGTAGCTCTCTTTCTGTCTTTTTTACTTAACTTGCTAGTTTCTGGTCCTCATGATTGTCAACGGTTTTGTTCTCCACGAATCTAGAGTTGGCTTGTGTGGGTGTATATATTTATGTGTGTGGGTGGGTATGTGTGTGTACTTATGTGTATGTGTATGTATATATGTATGCATATGTGTGAGTGTATGTGTGTGTATGTATGTATATGTATGTGTATGTGTGTGTATGTGTATGTGTATATGTATGTGTATGTATGTGAGTATGTATATGTGTATATATGTATATATATATATATATGTGTGTGTGTATGTATGTGTATTTGTATGTATGTATATCTATCTTTATGTATGCATGTATGTGTACATGTGTGTGTATGCATGTGTATGTATGTGTATATGTATGTATGTATGTATATATGTATATATATAATGTATGTGCGAGTGTATATACATATATATGTAGGTGGGTATGTATGTGCATATACATGTATGCATTGATCTCTTTCTTTTGTTTTTTTTTTGTTTTTTTATGTTCTCTTTTCTGTTCTCTTTCTGCCCCTTTCCTGTCCTTTCCGGTCGGGTCCAGCAGCATAAACTCTGTAATACAAGCTATTATCCAAAACAAATTGAAAAATAAAATAAGAAAAAAAAAAAAAGAAAAAAAAAAAAAGAATTATGTGGAAATATCAGAAAAACATGGATTCATCCTGCCTTGGATTAAGTTCAGGCTGCTGGTGGTGTAACAGTGTGGTGGAGATTTTCTTGGTCCACTTTGGCCTCCTTAGTCCCACCATGACCTGGTTTAACCTCCACAGCCTACCTGACCATGTCCATCCCTTTCTGAGCACAGTGTAGCATCTTCTGATGGAAACTTCCAGCAGGATGATGCACCATGTCACAAAGCTCACATCATCTCCACCATGACGATGAGTTCACTGTCCTCCAACGGCCTCCACAGTCACCAGATCTCAGTCTGATCTCAGAGCAGCTTTGGGAGATTCTCATAATGATGTGCAGCAACTGTGTGATGCTTATTGTCA
This sequence comes from Telmatherina bonti, assembly GCF_933228915.1. Classification (NCBI taxonomy): domain Eukaryota; kingdom Metazoa; phylum Chordata; class Actinopteri; order Atheriniformes; family Telmatherinidae; genus Telmatherina; species Telmatherina bonti. Next base: position 7,158,339 of record NC_136627.1, on the reverse strand, counting down.
ACTATTAGTACTATGGGAGGAAGGGTCTTTAGCTATCAGGCTCCTCTCTTATGGAACCAGCTCCCACTGTGGGTTCGGGAGGCAGACTCCCTCCACACCTTTAAGATGGAGTTGAAAACCTTCCTTTTCCATGATTCTTATAGTTAGGATATGAGCATCTCCTGAGTTGGAGTCTGCATGTACGGGACCCAACTGTCCAGGTTCTGCTCTTTGCTCTTATAGTTATGGGTAGTCTCGCAAACCATTACTTATGTAGCAATGGGGATGTTACCTGATGCACTGAGAAGTACCTCGCTCTATTTCTCTAATATATTAATGTATAAATATATGACGATATTGCCGTCTCTAACTGATTTCTCCTTTTTTCCACAGGTCTTCCTGAATAAGTGCAGTTGTACATGTTGATCTGTCTTTCCTGTCGTCTCCACCCCAACCAGTTGAGGCAGATGGCTGCCCTCCCTGAGCCGGGTTCTGCTGGAGGTTTTCTTCCTGTTAAAGGGGAGTTTTTTCCTTCCCACTGTCGCCGCGTGCAGCTCAGGATGGGGGATTGGATCCAAGTCATGACTCGACGCAATCGGTTGGTTTCTATTATAGGATATGTATGAATTGCCTTGAAATGATGTGTATGTTGATTTGTGTATGTAAAGTTCCCTGTGACAACATTGTTGTGAAGTGGCGCTATACAAATAAAGCTGAATTGAAAAAGAAATGGAGCAAAACCTCTGAGTAAAGTTTCCAACACTTTGCTCAATCTATGATAGCAAGAATGAAGGCAGTTCTGATGGAAAAAATGGTCCAACCTGGTACTGGCAAGCTGGACCTGATGAAGAGGTGAGTAAGAGTCTTTATGTTGCTTAGTTTGGCTGGATAACAATCGGACCACACTGCTGAGGGTTTAGTATTTAAATGGAAATCTTAAGAAAGCTGCAACAGAAAGAGAAACATGATTCCAACGAAGTGAAAGCTCAACAACGAGCGATTCTTTATTAAACGAGTGAAGGCTGGTGTAAGAAACAAGGTCATACGACTTAGGAATGCATCAGTGTCAGTTGAGTAGAGACTATAGACTGTATATAAAGAGATGGGCGGAGCCTCCGTGACGTCACCCGTAGGTTTCTGAAGAGCTGAACTGAAGCTCGGTGGGCGGTTCCTACTGTCGCCATGTTGGCAGCGTCATGCTCGTCGTCTCGCTCAGAAAATATAAATATGGGCAAAGAGGTGGAACTGAGAGGAGAGCTGTGAGCGTCATGGCGGATGTTTGACATCGAGCGAACTCCGAGCTTTCTGTAGCTAAGAGCTAACCCCGAAATAACGGGAGCTACCCAGCTAATGGAGGTAAGTGGGCTAAAGCTAAGTCATGTTGTTAACCGGCTAAAAACCGCGGTTGTTCTAAGTTCTTCTTCCTTGAAGCCGGAGGTCGGGTATCTGTCAATCAAAAGGACACACCCCTAAATATGCCGAACTTCGAGATTAAATTACTTTTAAACAGGCGAGTTAGAAAAAATTCATTCCCTCCACAGTTGTCATGAAGGAAAACCTGACCTATTAAACCTAAAATGGATTTTTGTACCAGGCTGTAAACATGTTTATTTCTGCTGTGAAGTTGGTCTTTTTAACATGGGAGTCTATGGGGATTTGCTCTGTTTGGGAGCCCCTAGTGGATGAAGGGGGAACTGCAGTTTTATGCACTTAATCTGAACTTTCAGGTGAAAGCTGAGCATCAGATTGGTTTTCTTCGCCACCCACTGCTCATAATGTTCCTGCTTAACATACAGCGGCTTAGTCTTAATCTGGTGTAACACTGTAACTGGGATCTGAAAGGAGGTGGAACTTCAGCTGACGTTGGAGTTCATTTCCTTTCTCTAGAATGAACGAGTGAAGCCGTGAAGAGGAACACACCCCCCTGATGAGACAGAGGACTCAGTTAAATGGGTGAAAGGCCACAAACAGAAACCAGTAAAAAAAAAAAGCAGCTGGTTCTGGTCGGTGTGTACGTGTGTGTATGAAGCTACAGCACTGAGACAGGAAGTGGATGCAGCATCATCCGGCCGCCGTATCACAGCAAATAGAGAGAGAGTGTGTGTGTGTGTGTGTGTGTGTGTGTGTGTGTGTGTGTGTGTTGGGGAGAACCACATGGGGCTTTCTCACGTTCTGTTTACAGCTGTGAACGCTTCCAGAGACAGGGGGCCCTCTGGCCTTTACACCACCACCACTGGGAAAGGAGGGGGGGGGGGGGGGGGGGGGGGTCTCTTGGTGACATGTGACTGTGCAGACAATGTAGCAGCTCAGATGCTGGTAAACTCTGAGAAATGCACCGCAGAGCACGCGAAACATTAACACCAAACATCAGTTCAGAAAGTCATTCCTGCAGAAAGTTGCTTCTCCTTGAAGGTTTTTCAAGACGTAACTAATAAAGTAAATATTCCTCATTGATCAGGTTCCATTAGCAGCTGACAGAGCAGCTCTGCAGGAGGGAGTCTCTAAATCTGAACGCAGGTTGAGATCCAGGCTGTTTTCTGTTCATGTTATGTGTGTTTACTGAAGACAAATCTGCAGCTCTGCTCTGTGAAGACATGCATCATCATCATCATCATCGTCATCCTGAAAATGAGCTCAGCATCACCAAACCTCTTTCTGATTGAAGAAATCAGAAGAAAGTGTCCAAAATGTCAAAGTTCATCCTTTTTCCAGCCTTCCCATTGGACAGATCTAGATAACAACATGTGTCCTTTTCCACACTCTGAGCTGAATTTCCTTCTTAAAGGATTTTTATATCGACTAATCAGCAGTTGCAGCATCTCATTAAACTCTGCAGGAAGTTATTCTGCAGACTTATTTACATATCTATGTAACTTATGCAGCGTTTCCACCATCTTTTCTTCTGCTGCACCTAAATATATAAAGTAAACACAATTAGAGAATTATTTGGTATGTTTAATAAATGCAAAACATTGGCTGATTATTGAAACAATGTCAATCATTTATCTATTTATTTATTTATTTATTTAATTATTTATTTATTTTTTTGCCCAGACACTGCTGGGATCGGCTCCAGCTTCCCCGCGACCCTTCACCGGATTAAGCGGTTGGGATAATGAATGAATGAATGAATGAATAATTATTTATTCATCTCAAATAAAACAGAAGTATGAACATCTTCCAAAAAGGCAATAACATATATTTCAGTTTTTTCTTTTTTAATCAGTAAAACTACTAAAATAATGTAAAAATAACGTCAAGCAGGATTATGTTGGTTTCTCTACGTTTACAACAAAAGAGATGTAGCAGAATCTCTTTATTTTTTGAATAGCATTGTAATAATGTTAGTCCAGTCAATATGAACATTAACTATGTTGGTATTGTCACTCGTAATGCTGTTCAACTCCTATCCCAGGAATGTCCTGAACTTGTGTTGTGGTGAAACCAATGTAAGTAAACAGAAAAAATATATAAATTAATTAATTAAGAGAAATGAAGGAGGGAAGGAGAGGGAGGAAGAAAAAAAAGAAAGATAATAACAATGATAATGAGTAAACTAAATTTATTCTCATAGAGCTCTTTACATCTTTGCCTTTTTTACATAATTCTGACATGATCAATAATTACTGATTCTGACATCCCTAGTTGTGTAATTTCTGTGTTTTTCATCTGTACATTATGAAATTAAGGGGCAGACATCATAAGATTGCTCTTCTTTCTGCTCCTTTTCATTCAAGCCATATTTAATTGACAGTCTTATTTTGTATTTATTTTTATGTTGTTCTGAATGAAATAAATAAAAATGAAATGAAACTGTACATTGGCAGGAGTGTGGAGAGGTGTAAAAGTCTGTCTTGTCTTGTTTTGTTTGTATCTGAAATGTTGTTGTTTTGCATATAATCTGTTTAATTGTTGATTATATTGTACTGTTACATGTTTTATGTTTTTGGACCCCCTCGAAAACGAGATGGTACATCTGAAGAGGCTTTCCATAAAATAAAAAAATAATAAATAGATTGAGACGGGGTGGGCAGAGTCTCCCTGCTGCAACACACTTGACTCAAATCAGAGGGTCATTTAAAAACTTGTGTAGTTTGACTGCAAGCTCTGCATAAATCTGTAGATTAAGTCTGATAAGTTTCTATCTGTGTTGCTACAGGGAAACTTAACATATGCAGGGCTGCGGCCCTCCAGACCGGAGCTGCCCACCCCTGGTCTGAGAGCATGTCATGGTCTCATGATGCTGATGGTTTAGACAGATTCAGCAGATCCAGACCTGCTGAAATCAGAAACTGAAAGACTGAGAGGAGAAAAGCTTCTCAATGCTGGATGCTGAGTGTGTGTGTGTGTGTGTGTGTGTGTGTGTGTGTGTGTGTGTGTGTGTGTGTGTGTGTGTGTGTGTGTGTGTGTGTGTGTGTGTGTGTGAAACTTACGGGAACAGCTGCCATCAGGGTGGGCTGCAGGACGCTGACGTCTCCTCGGCTGCCTTTCTTTATCTTGGTTGACTTTACAAAGAAGAAAAAAAATCATTTGTTTTATTTCCAGCCAAAAAGTCTGTCTGCTGTTATTTTAAGATTTTTTCTCTCAAAGTGAGAAAGAAACACTGAAAAGAAGCTTTAACATGCTAGTTTGGAGGGTTTTCTCCTAATGACACACTAGAAACGAGTGTTTCATATCTTCTTTTCATGCGTTTCTCACTTGTCTAATGTCTTCATAGTTTTTTATTCCAGGAACTGTTCCCAATTTTAATGATCAGACTGCACCGGCAGATCATTTCACTTGATTATAGTAAAAACTTTTACCATTTAAGTCATTGTTACTCATTATTAATGGCTCATTTTTGCAGTGTGTGTGTCTGGATTGGCTGAATCAGACATCTTTACACCAGGAGGAAATAGACTGAAAACCTGCAGGTGAAGCATCCAATTAACATTCCCTAAATGTCTAAATCCACAGAGCAAAGTCATCCTCCATCATGGGACACCGTGACAAGCTCAGAGGATAAGCACCTTTGAGTGTGAACATTTCAGGTGTGTGTTTATTTACCTGGTCAGAAAGAGTGTGAGGTGAGGAATATCCGATCCTGCAGCCATGAGAAATGCAAACAAGCTCTGCACTCAGCTCCAGCACATGGGCCAGAGGTAGGTACCCGATGTAGGTGTCCTCCTGACTGCAAACACACACCTCTGATCACTCTAACAGGAGTGTGTGTAAAACTGCACATGAAAATAAACGTTTATTTAGTTCAACCGGAAGAATCTGATAGAGGAGGACAGGAATGATCATAAAATGACATTTCAGTGTGTTTACAACGAAGGAGGCAGACATGATGAGATTAATGAAAACCAGAGATTTTCTGAGAAGTCTGATAGAAATCAGAACAGCTTCCATCCATCTGACTCCAGCTCCATCCTCCCAGATCTCAACTCTGCTCAGACTCAACTCCCCCCTGGTTTTCTCTCCAGTCTCCAGAGAGAAGCAGCATGTAAACAGCTGGATGAAGAAATGGATTTCCTCCACTCACAAACTATTCTCAGAAGTAAGCAAATAATTCACATTCCAACACGCTTCACAGTTTACAGACAATCCACTGTTCCTTTTGCCTGGCAAACATTCAGACCAGATTCATCATTTATCCAGCAGTTTTACCACATATCCCCGATCTTCTCTGCCACCCCCGCGATGGTGGCGATGATGTTGCTATGGGAGATGATGACGCCCTTTGGGATGCCTGTGGAGCCGCTGGTGTACATGATGACAGCGATGTCGGAGGGCAGCGGCTGAGTACGCTCACGTGTTGCTGTGGTGAGAACACATGAGTGCATCAGAAATTTCTCTTATGATCACATGACAGTGTGTGTGTGTGTGTGATATGTGTGTGTGTGTTATCTGAAGTTCATATGTGTTTATGGATCTTTTAAGTTGTTCAACCACGTGACTGTAATGCTGCAGCTGGTAATTAAAGCTGTAAAAGATCTGTGAAGCTGAGCAGCCTCAGGGTTCCACGTCCGTTTGCATCAGCAGAAACGTTTAGAAACCTTTTAGCTGCTAAAAGGAGGACGCATGAAAAGTCCTACCCGAGTCCCGTCTACATAAAACCAGCAGACGCTACTTTCCAGTCACAACTAGACGAGGCAGGATGGAGCGTGCGCTCCCGGAGCTGACGTCATGTGAAGCATGTAGACATGAATCTACCCCATATCCCAGTGCTCCGTCCTCCCTTCCTTATCCTGCCTCGTTCTTCATTTATCTGCAAATAAAACCATCAGCTCCTCATGTTTTGGGTCAGTTGGTTCAACGTGGAGGGACTGGGAGGAGTGGGGGGGGGGGGGGGGGGGTGTCTTCCTCATCCATCCACTAACAGCACGTTTGTTGTATCAACTTAATTCGTCACAGATGTTAGAACTTCCTCATTCACATGACCTAGTAGGCCTCCTTCCAGTCCAGTGAGCACCATGCATATAGGAACACCCCCTCCTCCCCCCCTGATGAGCACTTCATGGACCGTCGGAGTTTCTGCTACTTTAAAACCTCTAAAATTAAACCAAAGTAAGGGAGTTTAAAGGCTATGAATTAGACTTGGAGTGATTCTTTTCAAATTGTGATGAGAGGGTGTCTACAGCTGCCTTTAAGACAGATGGACTCATTGTCAACACTTAGAGAGCACAGACCTCCGCCAAGCCACCAGTCTTCCCAACGACTGTGGGAATTATGGAGTTAACAGCTCTAATCAAATCAAACCAAATCAAAGATACTTTATTTATCCCCGAGGGGAAATTAAAGGTTCAAGTCAGCTCGTCCAAGGTCAGACATACAGACATTTACATTTGACAAGTTTACAGAACGAACTGATACTTCGGCCCTGCAGCCAGTTTTTTAACCGGCGCTGCCTTAAAATGCGGAAAAGATGACATGAGGAAGGATGGGTGGGGGTTGGAAGATAATAGAAGTATCTCTACACTTCACCTAAAGGGGGAAGGATAAAGATGCAACAAAACAGCAAAATGATCCCTCTTTCCTCACAGTAAAAATTCCTGGATCCAGGCGCTGATCTGGATCATTCCCACAATCTAATCATGTCTTTATATCAGTCATTCATTTGTCATCCTAACCACTTAGTCCGATGAAGGGTCGCGGGGAAGCTGGAGCCTATCCCAGCAGTCTTTGGGCAAAAGGCAGGGTACACCCTGGACAGCTTGCCAGTCCATCGCAGGGCCACACAGACCCAAACAACCACTCACACAGACTCCTATGGCCAATTTATAGGAACCAATCAACCTCACATGCATGTCTTTGGATGGTGGGAGGAAGCCAGAGTACCTGGAGATAACCCACGCATACACAGAAAGAACATGCAAACTCCACACAGAAAGACCACTATCCAAACCGCACCCCAGCCGAGGATCGAACCAGCAACCTTCTTACTGTGAGTGCTAGCCACTATGCCACCATGCAGCACTGTCTTTATTTCATTTCTGTGGTTCCCCTTAAAGTTTCATCAAAATCCATCCACAACGTTTTGAGTTTTATTACAAACAGCCACATGATGCCCTGTGCCTTGGCGGAGGCAACAAAACATGCAGAACCTTAATTCATAGAGAGCTGGGCGCTGTTTAAAACATAACATGATGATTTGTGAATTTAATCTGTCATTCCTGTCAGGACATTAAGAAGCTTTGGTCCAGAGAAGACGGTGGTGCTTCTGGATCCTGTTCACATGTCTTTTTCTCTGCACGATGGAGCTTTAACCTGCGTTTGTGGCTCTCAGAGTGAACTGTGTTCACAGACAGGTGATTTCTACAAGTCTTCCTGAGTCCACTCAGTGATTTCCAGTAGAATCATGCCTGATTTTAATGCAAAAGATCCCTAGCATGCAGTTTTGACCTACCTCCATGCACACAAATTCCTACTGAATCTTTTATTAATATCAAACACTGTTGATGGTTGGATCTTCAAAGTCTTCACAATTTTATGTTGTGGAACATTTTTCTGAAATTGTTAAACGATTTTGGACACAACTTGTTTCAGATTAGTGAACCTTTACTCATGAAAGGCTCTGCCTCTCTGAAATGCTCTCTCCAGTCATGTTACTGATCTGCTGCAAATGAATCTAAGGCTCCGTTCAGACTGCAGGGCTCGCTGCTCATATCGGATGTTTTTGTGAAATCCGAATTTTTTGAAAGTCCGTTCACATTTCCGATCAAACGTGACTTGTATGTGATCTCCTGGATGAACCTCATGCGCACCAGAAGCGTCCCGTAGAAGACACGGCGACGTGCAGTGAGCGTGCGTGTGACGTCTATGTGTTTGCAGAGGTAAACATGGACGGCAGCAGAGCATTTGCTATTTTAAATGTTTGGTCCAACCGTAAAAGTTAAATAGAATTTAAAAGTTTTGTCCAATCGTTGCCACAACATTGTGAATGGGTTCGTTTTAAGGAGACGTTTACGAAAGAGGAAAGTAAACGTTTTGGTCAAGACTTTTTGTGGAGCTGCAGCAGCAACAACTGTAGAGAGAAATGTTTGGGTACGGAGTCGCCGTCAGGATTGGTGGGAGAGTGATGTGAGAGCATTTAACGATGAAGAGTTCATAAACAACAAACACAGAATAATGACGTTTGTCGCGTGTCAATGACGCGTCTGTCGGATTAATGCGACCTGACCGTTCAGACTGAAGCCGCATGGCAAAAGATCAGATACATATCAGGTTTAGGACCACATATCCAAGCAGACTGGGTCGCATTTGAAAATATCAGATCTGTGTCGTTCAGACTGTTAAGAAAAGATCGGTTACATGTCGCATCGGGGCTCAAACACCGGGTTTAAGTCGCTTCAGCCTGTAGTGTGAACGTAGCCTAATTAGCTGTCGAATGCTGCTCCAGTTGTTCTTGGTTTGTGCCTTTTACTTTTCTAGCCTTTTGTTGCCGCCATTAAACTGTTAAGAGGTGTTACTGCCAGTTTAATTGTGAGCTAATTATATCCATTAAATAGTAAAACATGACAATCAGAATCATAAGAAAACGACAGAGAAGACAGGTTGAAGGAGGAGTCTGAGGAAATCAGCTGCAGACAGATTCAAGTCTCCATCCTTAAGAAGACAACATGCATGTGTGAACAGCTGAAACATAGCTCCAAAATTCAGTTTTTAAATGGGTTTCATAAATAAAAACCTTAAGTTTTACCATCTTACCGTTCTCAGGTCTGGCTCCCAGCCTCCGAACAGCTGCCATGTTGTGGATACTGATGCCGCGTGGAGAATTGGGCCACGTGGATGGCGACTTGTCAACCACGATGATATGCTGCAGCCTTGGAACTTCAGGTAGGATAGCCTGACAGGTACATATTCACACAGACCAGCAGTTATTAGCATATCGCGGTGAGGCGCTCATCCTCTCCTCAGCTCTGCCACCGAGCCATGAAAATGTTTGTGTTGGTGCTGACCTTTAGTCTGGACTCCAGGAGCTCCTTGCTGGTGATAATGTGAGTGACCTGGGTCTCATTCAGCCCATGAGCAATGGCTGGACCTCCCAGTGTGGCGTACAGGGTGACCACTGAAACATCAGGATCACGCAGTGAATGAGAAACATACAGTGACAAATGGTTGATGTGTGTGGCGCGGAGGTTCATCAGAGCAGCTCGAAGTCCCAGCAGAGCTTAATCACACTCTAGGTTTTGATATTCAGGAGTGCAGAACAAGGCCGGTCTGTGCTCCTGATTTAATTCCAGCTCCACACACTTCATCTAAAATATGCATGTCTTCTTCAGGATTCAGGTTTTCTTGGATTACAGAAAAACCCAGAATTCAAACATCAAATTTACTGGAAAGTAGAAGAAAATCAAAGAGAACCATGTCCTCCATAATGTTAGCTACAGCGGCGGTCCAGGCGGTCAATCGCTTCAACAATAATAATAATACATTTTATTTAAAAGCATTTCGTGAAATTCAAGGACGCTTTACAACCAGACAGGTTAAAAAAATAAAAACAATATATAAAATCTGCAGATGTAAAAGAAACAGAGTACAGTGTAGCTGGGCTCGAAGGGAGTAGCAGCTTTAAACGGATGAGCCTTGAGTCTAGATTTAAGGATGGGACGAGAGGCGATATTGCTGATGTCGGGTGGTAAAGAGTTCCAGAGTTTGGAAAGTTAAAAACTTTGCTGAGGCAGGCAGAGGATGCAGTGAGGTGGATGGAGGATCAGATGGAGGAGGCTGGGTCCTGATAATTTAATGAAAATCATTCCATAACTTTTTAAGTTATCTTGAACCCAAACAAACAAACAGATAAAGCCGGTAAAAACATAACCTTGGCGGAGGTAATTATGCTACCATGTAAAACTCATCCATATCATATTTTTCCATAAACACCTCATAGGAGTTAAATTTATAATGTGCATTTAGTAGATTATTAACGGTGTTAAAATGATTTATAAACCAGTTATGTAGAAAAGTGTTTTGTTTGTGTGTAATATATACTTGTTGTTCCACAGAAAACAGTTATGTGTGGAAACTACATTGACTCTGCAGCAAAACTCGAAAGTGGAGACCCATCCAATATGCTGGTTCACTCTCCAGCATACAATGAGGGGTCTAGGTATATATGATGTCTACTGGTGATGTGATGGGATGACGGGTTATGATACAAACAGCAGAGTTATGAACCAGGTGGAGCTTGGGGAGGTAATTCCCAAAGAGAAGGGTGTTGCAATAATCAATGCATGAGGCGCCAGGACTTTGGACAAGGATGGAGGCAGTGTGGACCATAAGTGTCATGGTTTCTGATCTGCAGTGAGGGAGCTGCACACTCCCTCAGCCTGATTAATTATTGAGCTCACCTGTGCTGCTCATTATATAAACACCTGCTCCAGACCTGCTCAGTGTGAGATTGTCTGTCTTTGTGCAACTTTCGAGCCTTGTTAATGTGACCTGTTTCTAAGAAGATTACCTGGTTTGACCCTGCATGTCCCCAACTACTGCCTCTGCTTCTTCCTTCTGGTATGAGAATTGACCTCCTGTTGCCGAACCTTGCCTGTTCCTGACCCTGCCTCTAGTCTCTGCTCTTTGGATTCCTTCCCTCTTCTGAGACCTGTGTATGACCCTGGACTGACTTTGGAACCTGAGTATTGAATATTGTGAAAAGAGTTCCCTTGTCTGGAGGACTAAGCAGAAATCCTTTTTGGCTGAGTATTGGGTTCTATTTCTATAACGTAACAATAAGGGTGGGGTTTGTTGATATTGTGAAGGTGAAAGGATGACAACTAGACTCTAGATTCTTTCATGTGAGTGTGATTCATGTGAAAAAGCTTTCACCCACATATCATCGTTGTCTCCTGTTTTCACATTGTAGGACAGAAAACCTGCATTCACTTTTTAAAAACAGACGGGTCACTAGGGGTGGGAAAATCGAATCGAAAAATCGAAAATCGGGATTTTTTTTTTTGCTTCACATTTTTAAATCAATTTTTTGTTAAATAATTTTTTTTTTTCAAATATAATCCACAAAATTTTGGTCATTTTTATTGTTTTTATTGATCTTTTAACTTGTCATCTTGGGCATTATCGCAGCAGAATGATGGTCTGGCTACTGTGTTGTTTTTCCCAATTGAAATGAAGAAACATGACGAGCAAAAAAACAAGTTTTTGCTTTTAATCTACAAAAATTAGCAATATAAAAGAATTGTGAGAATCGCAATTTAACTCGAATCGGCACCCAAAAAATCGGAATCGAATTGGGACAAAAGCATATCGCCACAGCCCTACTGGTCACTAAGTTTTATAAACATCATATAATTTCTGACAAACAACCACTCGTGCTCCTAGGCAGAATTCAGAGACAGCAGTTCACCCAGGAAGCATGTTTTTGTGGAGTATGGAAGGAATCCCAAGTCCTCAGAGCGAATCCACACAGGGACACCATGGAAAGTCCACACAGAAACCACTGGACAGTTTTGTGGCTTTGTGGTTCCTGTAGAGGAACAGCAGGGAGGAAGAAATCCTCTTTTGGATTGAATGTACTCTCATGATCAGAAAAGTCAAACCAAGTCTGATTACTCTAACTTACTAGAGGACGTCTAAGACAAGTCTCTAGCAGGAAAACCTTCTACGGCTCTTTGTGAGGTTTTCTTTGCTTTAATTGTCAGTTTATTTGTTTTAGTGGACAGTGAGGAGTGTGTGTAACGTTTTACTGAATATTATCTGCAGACAAACAAAGTCCTTATTTATACTGTTGCATTAAAAATGGCAACTTTTAGGGTGTGGTTGCACAGTGGTGGTTAGCCAGCACCACAATCCCTGCAAGGAGGTCCCGGGTTTGAACCTCGGCTCAGGCCGTGCTACGCAGAGTTTGCATGTGTGAATTACTCTCTGGGTAGTCTGGCTTTCTCCCACAGTCCAAAAGATAAGCTTTTGTGTGACTGGTTCTCTCTCTGAGATGGTTCTGTGATGATCTGGGTTTATCAGGTATCTTGGCGAAAGCTGCTGGGGCAAACTGCTGGCCCTACGTGCCTCCAGTGAAATGAGGATCTAAGACGGATGGAGGATTTAGGGCAGGTTTCTGACATCTCCTAAAAAAAACTGAAAACAAGATGAAAGTTGCAGGAAATCTAATCTAAGTTAGCTTTGCTTAAGTGTGATATTTGGAATTCATACAGTTATAGATTATAGGAATGTGACAAAAACATGAGCGTATCACTGTCTGCGTTAAAGCTTCTGCTACTTCAAGCAAACAACACAGTCTTGCTTTATGTGAGGGTCTGGGGGAATCAGAAAACCAGTCAGTATCTATGTGACCACCATTTGCCTCACACAGTGCAATACATCTCCTTCGCATGGAGTTGATCAGGTTGCCGACTGTGAACTGTTGGTCCCGTCCTCTTCAATGGCAGCACAAAGTTGCTGGACATTGGCAGGAACTGGAACACGCTGTCATGTACACCAATCCAGAGCATCCAAAACATCCTCAGTGGATCATGTGTCCTGTGAGTATGCTGGCCATGCAAGAACTGTGATGTTTTCTGCTTCCAGTACAGAACCTTGCAACATGGGGCGTTATCATGCTGCAACATGAGGCGTTTGTTGTGGATGAACGGCACAACACCGGGCCTCAGGATCTCGTCACAGTACCTCTGTGCCTTCAAAATACCATCAATAAAATGCACCTGGGTTCCTTGTCCATAACAAACACACGCTGTCTGCCATCTGCCTTGAACAGTGTAAACCGGGATACATCTCTCCAACGTGCTAGTTGCCATCAAATGTGAACATTTGCCCACTTAAGCCAGATAGGACGACAAACTGCAGTCAGGTAGAGACCCTGATGAGTATGGTGAAGATGCAGACGAGCTCTCCTGAGGTGGTTTACAACAGCTTGTGCAGAAACTCTTTGGTTATTCAAACGGATTGCCTTAGCAGCCGTCTGTGTTGGAGGTGAACATGCTGGATGTGGAGGTCCTGGGCTGGTGTGGTTACAAGTGGTCGCTTGGATGTATTACAAAATTGTCTGAAACGTCTTTAGAGATGGCTTATGGTTGAAAAATGAACATTCAGTTCATGGGCAACAGCTCTGGTGGACATTCCTGCAGCTGGCCTGCCAACTGCACGCCCCCTCAGACCCCCCTCTTCTCTCACCAAATGTGGGACAAAGACTGAAAATGTGGGACAATGTGAGATTCCACTCTGCCATGACAAAGTTTTAAAAAAAGTAAACTTTCTAGTCTGCTCTTTGGTAATAAAATTACTAACCAAACATAACAAATCTATTATTATAAAGCCTCCCTCTGAGTAACGCGTTTTTTGTGCCGTTCCACGTCATATTTTCTGCCGTGTGACACGGAAAAATGACTTTGACAAACTCTCTCACAGTCTCCTCAAACTGGTTTAACCCAGGAACAAATGCTTTCTCAGTCTTTGTGATAAAAACACTTTCTTTTCTTCTTCACTGCAGTCGCATCCCTGTCCTCCATGATCAATCCGTGTATTCATTTATTTATTTTTCTTAGTGGGTGCACCGGTGCATCCTAGATGTGCATTAAGTCCCGCCTCCTAGCTTGATTGACATGAGTGTAACTCAAATCAGCAGGCGGTGTGATGTGACATCCGTGAAATATTTTGTCACACACAATTAGTAAAAGCCAGTTTTGTTTTGTTTGTTTTTTTCCTTCACAGAAGTGAAAACTGGTCATAACGATGCAGGACAGCATCCCATTTTGTGTGATGTGTGAAAAGTAATAGAACTGCGGGACAATCCCGCACAAAGCGTGACATCTGGCCACCCTACTTGTGTGATAAAACTGCATGTTTTATTTATTTATTTATTTTTTCTGAATATTTTTATTATTATGATAATTATTTTATTTATGTATTTTATTATTTTATTAAAATAAAATAAAACTGCATGTTTTAGAGCAACCTTTTATTGTTGCCAGCCTAAGAGGCACCTGTGTAATAATCATGCTGTCTAATCAGCATCTTGATGCCTGTGAGGTGGAATGGATTATCTCAGCAGAGGAGAAATGCTCACTAACACAGATTTAGACAGATTCATGAATAATAATTGCAGGAAATGTTCTGTGTTTGTAGAAGAAGTTTTAGATCTTTAAGAAGTGGAAGAAGATAAATGGGAACAGTTTATATTTTTGTTTGGTGTATAATTAATTCATTTAAAGTTTGTTATTTTAGACAGAAAATCAAGGGCTTGTGAGAGGCTGATAACACTGTATATGTCTGAAGATAAAGTTTGTTTCTGCAGCTGTTAAAAGACATTTAGAAACTGGCTTCAGATCTGCTGTAACTTCTGCAGATAAGGAACAGAGGAAGAAGTGAACACCTCCTCCGCAGGGGTTTATGGGACCGGGCTTTGTGACATCACAGTCCTGCGTCATGGAGCACTCTGTGTGTGTGTGTGTGTGTGTGTGCCTGCGGGCCATGACACCTCCAGCCGTGAGATCTAAACAGCAGATTGGACCCCACATTAACACACAACACACTTCAGAGCAGGAACCCCAGACTATGATGTGTTAACATGGTCACTCTGGACAACCTCCATCTCACAGATATCACGCAGTCTTCTCCAAAATACAAAAGCAAATCTCCATTTTCACATACAGTCAATGTACAGAGGATACACACATGCATAAACACACACACACACACACACACAGGGTGTTTGAGTTCACTGGGGGCTTTTGGCTGACTCCTTGATACTTTTGTCAACATCAGATACTCACGTATACTCTCTCACCCCTCTTCTGACGCCATCAGCCCTCTCCCGCCTCGTCCCCTTCTTCCCCTCTGTTTCTCTTTCCAGACTTTAACTTCTCCCCCCTCACTAAGTGTCCACAGCCCCGGGTGTTTCCACAGGCTTGTGTTTGTGTTCGCAGGGGAAGAGATGCTTCAGAAAGATGCTTTCTTGGCTCCTGCCGATGTCGTATTTTTAAAAATGTGACAGCTGAATGGACACTGAAACCCAGCACAAAGGCGGAAAGGAGGACGTCAGAGCTGCTGTGGATGTTTGGGATAAACCGAAAGGAACTGCTAGTGCAGCTCAAAATGGACGAAATGATTTATTTAATCTAAAATGGTTTATTTCACCTGACACAATGCAAAATATCCCACGCATTTCCTGTTCCACAGGAAGCAGTTTTATCGCACATCGTCCCGCTGTGCATGCGCAAAATAAAATGTGAGGTTTGTTTCCACCGCAGGGAGGCACATCGGGGACAGAAAGCATGGAGAAGGAAAACTGGGACACTTATGTAAGATGAAAGCAGGGACAGACTGACCTTCCAGCCGTCTCTCAGCTGGGCCCTTACAACCCTTGTGCTCTTACAACCATTAACATGCACACACACACACACACACACGCAGAGATGACCATCAATAAGCTGCATTCAGACAGAACTGGAAGCTGGTCAGTGGGAACCGGAAGAAAACGGGAAACTGAGATGATTTCAGATCAGGCGAAATGTCAACACGACGTGCAGGACTGAGAAAATCCAAAAGTAGTCGTTTTAACGATCAGTGATAAATAAAAGTGAAATCAAGCCATATATGGGCGAATTTCATCCATCCATCCATTCATCCATCCATCCGTCCTTCAGTCGGTCTGTCCAACCATCCATCTGTCTCTCTGTCCGTCAGTCCACCCACCCACCCATCCATCCACCTACCCATCCATCCATCCGTTCGTCCATCCATCCGTTCGTCCATCCATCCGTTCGTCCATCCATCCATCCATCCGTCCATCCATCCATCCATCCATCCATCCATCCATCCATCCAGTAGTTGTAAATAATTCCCATGCATGTAGTTGGAAAATCAAACTTTGCCAACCTGTGAAAGAGTGTGTGAATGTATGTAAAGAAAGGATTTGTGTGAGTGTAAGTGATTTGTAGAGTTGTAAATGCTTTTGTAAACATCTGTATGCAGGTGTAAATAAATAAAAAAAACTGCATGCAAAAGAAGCTGCAGTTCTGACCCCTGTCTTTACACCCAAAACTGACTGGATGGTGACAAATCGAACTGTCCAATAAGAGAGATGTCCTCTGTACTTTTGCTGGTTTTTAAATGAGAGTAGATTGTAAAGACAAAGTTATAGTGTGACTGCTTTCAGCTTCAAGCTGGGCTATAATTTATTTTACAATGGGAAAATGAAATAATCATGAAATTGTCTAACCATAATTCGGCTTTTTTGTTTTTGATCATTTCATCATACAGTACTTGAAAACTTTCCTTATTGGTTTACCTACATAGTACTACTTCTTTGTACATGAAAAATAAATGACTTTATATTTGATTAATAGTATTTTTTCTTGTTCCTGGGATTATCAGTCTGGGGATATGTCAGTGATTGGCAAACACAATGACTTGAACTAAATTACTTTTTAAAAGGTTATTTAAAAAATAAATAAGTCAAACACACTCTATCCTTTTTGCCCTAAAATGGATCATATAAATAAATTACATTCAAAAACATGTCCAACATGAAGCACAAATATGACATTTTGTTATTTACTTTTCTAACTCAGAAACTCTTAAATATATATTTTTAAATTAGAAAACCAAATAAAACAGCAGCGAAGTAAATGTGATTAACTTTCACCGAGACTTTGTAACATCAGGTACCAGAAATTTTCTTTTTCTGCAAAGTATTTGTAATTATCTGCAAATTATTTACAACCAGAAAATCTATACGACTTTATAATGAACCATTGTTTTTTTTATTTTTTAAATGCCTGTCCAGCTTCATTGCAAGCAGAATGATGAAGCAGCTGCTGTGTTGTGCAGAACAAGAGCCAAGAGCCGCTTTATGAATACATCACTCTTCTTGATATTTAACTATTTTTAAATTAGTCTATCATTGAATTTACACATTAACGTTGGATCTGATAAGAAAATTTGAGACAAAAGCAGCGAGAGAGTAGGTAGGGGAGAAATGGAGAGTGAAAAGAAGAAAAGGGAAACAAAGCAATAACAGATAGAAAGCAACAGTATCGGCTCTTCAGTCTAAACAGAAAAACCAGACAACCAGCTGCTACATGTGTGAGGAAACAAAAACCAGCCTCGAGTCTGGAGCTCAGGCTGAACATGTATTCAGTCGTTCATTTTCCACTCTTCTTAGTCAAATTAAGGGTCGTGGAGAAGTTGTCGCCTGTCCCAGCAATCATCAGGCGAGAGGTGGGTACACCCTGGACAGGTTGCCAGTCCATCACTGGTTAACCACCAGGTTAAAAGTGGACAATCAAAAAGTTCATTTGGAACTTGTAAAAGTTGGTTCAGTCCTCTTTGAACCCCCTGAATGGTCTTCTTCATGAGACTGTTGCTGAAAACTCACCCTAACCTGCCTCTGGTTGGCTGGTGTTTACCAACTGGTTTGGGTCACGAGCAGAGGATTGGGGTCAGAGCAGTGAGATTATGGGTGGGGGGGGGGGGATGTCTTATGTTCTTAATACCAACAACCTAGACCTGGTTTCTGGTCTTTCTTCATTTGGACTCCATTAGCTTTAATGTGATCTCATCGTTTTCACATGGAAATGCTTTAAAAAACCAAAACATTGTTATTTAGCTAAACACATGAAGAACATAGAGTGCAGAAAGAGAGAAAGTTCTCTAAATGAACTAAAATTCAGATTCTTTTTCTGCTAAATGTGAGCTAATTGAACCTCCTGCTGTACTTACTTGGGTAATTGTAAATGAAGCAGGCCTGAGCAGAAATCAGCCACTCTGCTCGCGTCTCACAGAAAATGGCGATATTGGATTTTGGTCGCTGCCCCAACGATGCCAAACCACTGCCCAGCTGAGTGGCTGCCGTCAGGGCTTCCTTATAAGACAGCCAGCGGTACTCACCAAGAATCACCTGCAGGGGGGATGGGAACAGGGCGAGGAGGAAGAGGTTAAATTCTGTCAGTGATTCACCGGTCAATCTGTCTAAGACCTTTTCCAGACCAAGATAAATAAAAACTAACAATCACACAAGGCTTGAGTATAAGTGTCTGGATATGTGAGTTTCCCAGTCAAACACGCTGCTTTGGCACCAGAAAGCCATGCAGCATCGGAAACCCCTTATACGCGAAGAAAACCGAACAAAACATGTGTGCCACAATCGTATTATTATCAATGACCTGATCACTACAGCGAAGCATGGTGGCGTCAGTATAATCATGTTGGATGATGAGAGAAATCTTCTAGAATAGTCGGAATGATGGATAGTACTTTGGAGTAGAAACCATTGTGATTCCAGGGTGAAACGAATCAAGAAAAGCAAAACTGTTAGAGGCTTGAAAACTACATTTAAGGTGTTTTTAAAGTTTTATATGGATCATGCCAACGGGGAAGTTGGATCCAGGCTGTTGGAAAGGAATCTATCCAGACTGGTTTTCATCCAGGTCCTGGTACAGTGGACCACATAGGAGTTTTAGCATTCAGTGCAGATGTGTTTTAACGCTCGAAAAAAACTTATGTCCATGTTCCTCAAGGAGTTTTGTGGAGGTGTTGCACGAGTACAGGGTACTCGAGCAACTCTTGTGGACCTTTAGGTCAAAGTAACAGCTGAGTCTACATCGTCAGCACAAAGTGGACCTTGTTCACAGCAGATGATGGAATCCTCCAAGGTTTCTGCTTTGAGAACTTGAGGGTTTTTATCTCTGTTAATCTTTGTAAGGGAGCATTCACATCAGGATAGTCTGATTGGGACTCGGTTCAGTTATAGGGGGGTGTATCCATGTGGACCGAGATCATGTTCACGCTGCACTTTGGTCAAACTATTAGAATGATACATCCCCATTCTCACCAAAGGTGGTGCAGCACTAGTATTTAGCAAAAGAGAGAACAAGACCCACATGAAGAAGAAAACTCTGTTTCCTCCACTTGCAAGTTAAACATAGAGATGAAACTATCACCGTTTTGGGTTTTTTATTGTGTCTTATGCAAGTATCCTACAGAAATACGCTGCAACAATGGACGCAGTATGAACACCAGACGAGGCAGAGGACCCTTAATATCATCGCTATGTATTTACCCACAATGCAGTGCTACGCTAAATGCATGAAGTGACATTTATTGTAATCCCCTTTAGGTATTTGGTCTGTTGAAAGCAGGCCAAGACCTACATTTGTAGGGGAACTGAGTCAGTTTCTTTGGTTCGAATCAGAATTCACATTTCCCCAAATGAAGCCGACTCTCCAAGCAAACAGACGAGGATGCGAATCAAAAAGGCTGATGTGAATGTGCCCTAAAAGATGTGGTTCTGTTGGCTTCTTCAAGCGAAAACCTTCCGATCACAGTAGATTGGTGGTGCTAAGTAGGAAACAGATGGGATTAAAGACTGGAGTGTTTCCACCAGGAAAGAGTCCGAGAGAGTGTCTGAGGACCTTGTTCCTAAGATGGCGAGATGGATTGGAGCTTCATCAGCAGTAATGAAGATGCCACACAGATGTCAAGATGGAGCTCAGCTGAAAGGTGGAGCTTTTCCTTTACTTCTCCATTTTCCTTCCAGTTCCTAAAAAAACCTAAAATGGGTCTCCTTTGGAGGGTGGTGCGGCTCAGCCTGGGATAAGAAGAGGAGCTCTAGCATCCAGAGGAAGCTGAGAGTAAAGAAACTGCTTCTCTGCTTCAGAAAGAGTCTGTCGATCCAGCTTCGGATCAAAATGCCTTCCAGTTGCCTGGAAAAACCTCTGGATTTACCAGTAGCGGGAGAGCTTTGATGGAGACATGGAGGTCTGGATGTCTCAGTCTAAGACCCGGGCTCAGATGAAAAGGAGGGAAATGTGTGGAAAAATGGATATAGATGGATAGTTTCATTTTTTTTAAGGTCTGCTTTGTTATGTTCATGTACAAACTTCACTGTTTTTAAGTCAGGAACAAGCCTGCCTACATTGATTCCATATTAAGTTTGTCAGGTATATATGACCCAGATTATAAGCTGTACATTTATAAAGCTTCCACATCTTCATCGGAATACTTCTGTTTAACATTAGTGCTCTTACTGACTGGGATGCATTTCATATGGACGTCCTTTGCAGCATGGCAGTCATCAGTGAGGTTATAGCGACTCCTAATGGCTTACATGTGTTAGTGCACATGCAGAGGCGCAGTAATGACTAATCACAGCTGTTCCCCACTGAGAACAGAAACAGCTAAGCTATTTAGTGTCGCAGCGACATGTATTTCAACAGAGTGGTTTAAAGGATAAGCAGAATCAGGCTGGTGGGATTAGAGGCGGAATACATGGGTAAATAACTTAGCAGGTTCAAATCCCAATTTATACCTGCTGAATTTCCATGAACATAAACTCCTGTGTGGAGAGAAACCCAGCACTGGGCTCCTCTTTGCTCGATTTTCTCCCAATGTATAAAAATATGATGTTGTCATCTCATGTTTCTCTCCTTCTCTCCCAGTAGGTTTCCCTGGCTTAGAGTTCTGCTGCTTGTTGACCCTCTTTCTGGTCCTCTCCATCCCCAATCACTCTATTCTTCCTGGTTCTGGTTCTGCTGGAGGTGTGAATTAACTGGATTGAACCGAATCATGTTTGTAAAAGTGTCTTGAGATGACTTTGTTGTGAATTGGTGATGTAAAACTGTAGCTGAGTTGAACAGAACTGAAAAGAAATAAGGTAAAATCCACAGAAGCAGCTCCACTCCTGGACATGTCAGGCTTTTCTAAGACTGCTGCTTTCTGGTCTGGACTTCAGAGATAATCTTTCTATAAACCTTCATGTTTCTGTCTCCACTTTCTGATCATTTCTTTTTTCTTTTCAAGTGACTCTGCAATAAGAAAAATTTTGTTTAAACCAAGTAGAGATCTACACACAGCTGCAAAATGCAACATTTCAGTGTGTTTTCAATCTAGCTAATAATACAGCTAATCATCCAATACGTCATTCATCACAATGAATCCTGAAAAACACAGAGGTATTTCCGCAACTACCTGCAGTTCAGAATATTTCTACACTCATTCTCAAATTTACTCAGAATCTACGTTTATTTCAGCCACAGAACTCATAAAGTGTCTATGAAAATGTACCATCAGTGTTGGTTTCAGACCCACTGCTGGTGGACGTTTACAAACCCATAATCCCAATTTAAATTACATTTTAATCAACTTTTTGAGGGAGCTCTATGCAGACTATCAGAAGGGAAGCTCGGTGCGTCCTCACCATAGACCGTATATGAAAGATGGACGGAGCCTTCGGCAGTAAAAAAGTGAAGCCTATGCGGAAGGAAGTGCATAAAACTGCAGTTCCCCCCTCATCCACTAGGGGCTGCAAAACAGAGCAAATCCCCATAGACTCCCATGTTAAAAAGACCAACTTCACAGCAGAAATAAACATGTTTATAGCCTGGTACAAAAATCCATTTTACGTTTAATAGGTCAGGTTTACCTTCATGACAACTGTGGGGGGAGGGAATTTTTTTTTTAACTCGCCTGTTTAAAAGTAATTTAATCTCGAAGTTCAGGAAATTTAGGGGCGTGTCCTTTTGATTGACAGGTACTTGATTTCCCGCTTCAAGTCAGAAGAACGTAGAACAACCGCAGTTTTTAGCCGGTTAACAACGTGACTTAGCTTTAGCCCGCTTACCTCCGACAGCTGGTTAGCTCTAGGCTAGCTTGGTTAGCTCTTAGCTACAGAAAGCTCAGAGTTCGCTCGATATCAATCATCCCCCATGACGCTCACAACCCCCCTCTCAGCTCTACCTCTTTGCCCATATTTTTATTTTCCAGGTAAGACGACGCTCATGCCTCTGCCAAGATGGCGATGGTAGGAACCGCCCACCGAGCTTCAGTTCAGCTCTTCAGAAACCCACGGGTGATGTCACGGAGGCTCCGCCCATCTCTTTTTATACAGTCTATGGTCCTCACTCAGCCCATCCAAACTTTTAAACATGCTTTTCATCATAAATCTTTTAAACTTTTCGACCTTTACTCCACATTTGTCTCCAGAACTTGAAGAGACTCGTATTATCTCTGTGGTGTTCAACACTGGGACCCCATCTAAACACTTCTGCTGTGTTAACATTCATGGCAACGATCAAAGTGTCCTACAACTTAATTCCCATTTTTGTCTTTCACGTTATAAAAAACACAGTTGCTGCTTTTCCACCACTCTGTACCTTCTTGAACACCTTCCCGTTGCTCTGCCGCTCATCTTCCTCACTTATCACCTCCCTCGTCCCGAGACAGTCTCTGTGAGGGAACCTCCTGGCAGTGTACTGAAGCATCTTATCCAGGGTGTCCACTCCTGGATGCAGCGACGTCACAAGCCGTTTAGTGGAGCTTACTGCTCTGTAGGGTCCCTCTGGAAGTCCCAGAACCGAGCGAGCCTTTGCTCTCCTGGCTCGCTCCTCCTCAGAGCCGTAGAAACCCCCACGAGGTGTCGTTACCCAGCTGAGAAGGTATGCAGGCAGGAATGTCATGGTGGTGTAGATCCAGACCATGAGATGGAAGAGGAGCAGCAACATGGGGTTCAGGTCTTCCTTCAGCTTCATTCCGGTGATGGTGTCAGATGCAGGGATGATAAAGAACTTCTTCTCCAGCGATAAACCACCTCCTCGTCAGCAGTGCTCCTAGAACATAAATGTCATTAAATGTCATTCAAGTAAGTCAGATTTTTATCTTTAAACTAGTTAAAAAATGATGCACGTCATCCTGTTAGAGACGCAGCATCAGAGTACCACCGAGGAGACGTTATTAACATGTCTGTAATGAACATGGTACATCAACATTATCCACTTATAACATATAAAACCTGCAGTAAGGAGACAAGATGGAGACAAATGAGCAAATGACTGACACTGAATTTGACAGAATGTACTGTCTGTTGATTTCAGTCTTATTCAGCAGTAACGAGGGGATTAGATTTGTGTCAAACAGACAAAACTAAATTCTTAGAATGTTAAACAAAATTCAAGAATTTGAAAGAGAAAAACACATCAGAGAAGATAGGAAGTAAAACCTATTTGTATAATTGTGTAAAGTTACTGCCTCTTATGTGTGTGAGTATTTAAATAAGTGACAGTGGAGGTCCGAAAGTGCACAGGTCCCTGGGCCCAGAGTGTTCCATGGGCCCCGTTCCCCACCGCAACATTATGTAAATTGTGAATGATACACTGTGAAACAACATTTCTAATATCTCTCAGCCAATGGTACCAATCGCAATACACTAGACTCTGTTGTGTAACTGTCTTGCTTTTATGTGCATTTTGTTTCATGTCCAAGCTGCTGGTGTTTGCCCTACGCGGGCACCACATGGGCCCCAATGGGGCATGGGCCCCTGGACCTGTGCCCATAATGCCCATTAGGGCTGCTCGATTATGACAAAAATCATAATCACAATTATTTTGACTGAAATTGAGATCTCGATTATTCATCACAATAATCCAGTATTTTTAAACAACGCTGCGCGTCGTGGTGTTCTAGACTCCGTGTCGTCCATTATAACCGTCTAATGCAGTGGTTCCCTAATGGTGTGCCGTAAGTCAAGTGCAGGTGTGCCCTGTGATATTGTAACAATTCATTGCAATTATTTTTATAATAGTAGAAAAATAATGTTTTTTAATCAACCATGTCACTGCCTAGCTAGCATTTAATTAATAATACAGGGGCAAACTACAAAACAATGCAAAAGAAAAATAAATCTTAAAGAGATCTACCAATTTGGCTGATCATGTATATGCACTGGTGGGAATTATATGACTGTGACACATTCATCCTGAAAGCAAAACGAGAGGGAAAATGGAGCGCTTTCTTGTACGGAGCAAACCATCAACCATTCGTGCCAAGTCAGAGACGGGTGACAACATTTTATTTGGCATTAGTAAATAATGATTACAGATATTTTACATGATACAAGTGATTACACTTGTTCTTAAGGGGCTTTTTGGCACAAAAGGTGTGCCTTGAGATTTGTACTTGTCACCTGGTGTGCCTTGAGCACAAAAAGTTTGGGAACCACTGGTCTAATGGACGGTTCCGAGTTGTTTAATCCGCTTTTACCGCTTATATAGGAACTATTTTACGTTGGCCTCGATGTACGTTTTATGCCAAACAACCGCTGTCAGGCTACAGCGCGTTTCTCTCATTCACCTGTTAAAAGACGGCTGATCTGAACCAGCTGATTAACGCGTTGCTATGGTAACGCCCCGTAACGGAGGGATATTACAGTGTTTAACTCGAACTATTCTTGACTATCAGATCCGAACGAACTATGTATAAGAAAATAATGCAGTCAGTTGTCACTGACAATGGTATAAACTATGTTTAGGTGAACTTCCACAACCTACTGCAGTTATTCTACATTGACCTGCAGCCGGAGCCGACTGAGACTGGCCGCCTGGGAGTGCTTTAGGACGGGAGAGGCTCCCGCTGCTCCTTCCTTACAGTAACTGCAGAAGAATATGTGCCTTCAAGTCAGTCGCCAAAACACCAGAAAAGTCTCTAATAACTCCAGTAAAAGTTGCTAGATTTGTCGCTAGTCGCTTTTAACAAAAAAAAGTAGCCTTGTGGCCTTGTGGAGGTCCCTTACAGGTGAACATGAAGCAGGTGATGGAGGTGTTCAGGGAGCAGTCTCAGGTTTAAGGTTTCTTAACAGTCTTCCTCTTCACTCTTAGTCTTTCTGTATGAAGTACTGCAGAGCCTGCAAAAAGAATCCGGAAGCCACAACACCTTTAACCAACAACTCCCAAAGGATCCTTCATCTGTCAAACACACCCAACCGTCTTCAAAGGCACCACAGATCTGGAGAGAATGGCATGTGGAAGAACACCCTGACCGAGCCAGCCTGACTGGAATTGTGTCCTTGGAAAGCCGGAAAATTGGATAAACGACCAGACAAGCTGTCAGAACAGTAAATGTGCATGGCTCCAGGACTGTACTGTTACACCAGCATGATTCGTCCAGAGGAGAAGCAGCAGAACCAACACAACCTGGCTGACCACGTGTACTAACCAGAAACCAGACCAGATGTATCTATACTTTAATTATGGAATCATCTTCTGTAAGCCACAGTTATCTACAACAGTGTGTGGTGTGGCGTTGTTTTGTTAATGATAAAGCAAGAATGTTATCATGTGAGTTGTCAAGGGCATACAACACAAATTACATGCAAATTTACAAATACACACAGCGGTATGTTCTTCCTACTTGTTCCAGCTTTCTTTGCATTTTAATGCTTTTAATGTTTTATGAAAGCACTTTGAATTGTCTTGTACATGAAATGTGCCGTGTAAATCTTTAGGTATGTCTTGAGATTTTCTTACAAATGCTGATTCTCAGATATCCATCTGGACAATCAGCTCTGAAAAGCCACCAGATGGGCTTGAAGGTACCAGAAAAGAAACATGCTATCAGCTAAAAAGACTCCTTTACTTAACGAGAAACTGAAAAAGTCGGAAAAATCAAAGCGTTTTGGTTGTGTGCACATGCAGCTGTTATAAAACTGCTCCAGTTCACCACAGACTCAGACTGAATTTAGTCCACTGGAACAATCTGGACCTTAAGTCCACAGTATATTACACAATATTGTCAAGGTAAGCCGTGACCCACAGGATTCTAGACGTCCACAAGGTTTTCATGGTTTCTATGATTTCTTTTTGGGAACTATTTATGTTCAATAAACACTTTATTGTGTAGATAATCAGATAATCAGTGTGATTATTGGAGTTGAAAGTCTAATAATGCTTCCAATCCATCACACACATGAAGAAAGGCTCCTATAATGCAGATATTATATCTTCAATATAAAACCCTTCAGTGTTAATACGAGTCCACCAGGGTGGAAAAACCTCCTGTACACTGGTGTTTATATTCAGGGACATGCATCTTAAAGCCCTAAAAAAGGTGTGTGTGTGTGCACATACACACACTCTGAAGTGACCCAACAATCTGAATTCATTATTCATATGAGGGAGAGGCTCGTCTTGCTTCCCCAAAGCAGCACATTTTTCTTCTACACCTCTATAACACACACACACATGTGCGGTTCCTCCTCATACAGTCATCCATCGGGGTGTGTGTGAGACTGATAAATAAATGAAAGATTTTACCAGGAATGCTCTGACAGACTTCCATCTGCACCCTGTGGGAAATCCTTTCCTTTAAAACCTTTATTTATTCCAGGAGCGAGAAATGTTCTTTAAAAATATCAATGTGAAGAATTAGGACTGAAATTATCTAAAATTATTCAAACAGCTGATTTAACTCAACCATTTTCTGATATTTTTCAAAGTGCAGGTCCACACCTGTCAGCTGGAGAAAGATCAGTGAGAGGACAAATACAACAGCAGGAAACCCTGAAGTAAACATTACTGCATGGGAAAACCACCAGCTCCAGCCCCTAACTCCTCACAGATTGTTGCTGCCATTTAAATGAGAAATTTGAAATACTTTGTAATAATTTCAAACAAATCATTAAAAAAAAAAAAAAAAAAAAAAAAAAAAGAAAACAGGTTATTTAATAGTATTCAGCACCATGTTTTTATTTTAACTTTTATTTTAAAGGTGGAGTATGTAAGATTTTCAATATTTTCAAAATAATTGAACTAAAAAAATAACTACAATCATAATTAGATGACAAATGACAAAAAGCACTTTTTTTTTACTGGTAGGCAAACTTTTAAGAAGGGTCTTTGTCATTAATTAAACTTGTAATTTATTAACGCATCAAATATGGACAGACTGGAACCTACATGTTTAAAAAACTATCTAATTACGATTGTTGTTATTTTTTTAGTTATTTTATTTTGAAAATATTGAAAATTTTACATACTCCACCTTTAAAGCCTCTGAACTTTGGCAGATTTCCACTCTACAGAACCCCTAATGATGACTAATTCAGAAATCCATCTTTCATCCTGTCTCTTCTCTGAGCACCGTTCAGCCAGTAAAAGTCAGAACGATGTTCAGTCTTGTCTTATCTTTTGTTATTCCTCTTCCTGTAATAATGCCCTCTTGTATTTCTTTGCTGAATCAGGTCCGCTTTCCAAACAGCCATTGTGTTGACATCCGCCTGCTAGCGTGCTAGCGTAAAGCCATGCAACGTGGTGGAAAGTGACGCTCTAAATTGCAATGATGCCTCCAGGAATTTACATAATAAATGTCACAGTACCATCAAAATGAGTCAGAAGCGTGGAGTTTTATAAATGGGATAGTTATATAGTGCTGCTTTAAATTGTTAAACAGCTGCAGGAACTGAAACCAAACTGGTTTCCAGCTGATGGAACCAATAAGCTGGAAACAGACTTTTAATTAATCATTACGTTCTGGTACAATATTCCTTCAATAGAGCATCAACTTACAATAAATAAGGAAACTGTAAGTTAAAGTTCTATATAAAAAGTTACAGGGGACTGATGTAACAGAGATGGTTAAATTGTTTTGACACTGAAGTTAATAAACTAAATCTCCGTAACACACTGTTGTCATGACTTTAGTTTGACCTTTCCTTACCACAGCTTTAAAACTTCCCACAGACTTTCACTTTCAGAATGAAACAACTGACTGAAAATGACTTGCTGTGTTGAAGTGAGGCAGGATTCAGAAAACATTCACACTTCAGAGACTGAAAAGAAGCTAAAAATGATGTCAAATTATGACTCAGTTATTCCATGACCACATGAAATCAGGACAGAATCCCTTGCAGCCAAACTGTCTATTGGAGGATTCATGCGAAACATCTGAGCATCTCTGAACTCTCCTCGCTGCTCAACACTCGTCTTTATGCATCTGCAGCCTCTGTGGTCAGCCTTCACTCCAGGACTGAGTAATGTTGTGGCATGGTCTACGTGGTACGTCTACATGGTGGGGTGAGCAGGCGTGTGAAGGAATCGTTGCTTCCTAAAGACACCGTCTGAATGGCGTCTTTTGTGTGCAGATATCATCATGCTGACACCCACTCAGCTGCAGTCTAGCAGAAACTTCCGCATGGCTATTGCAGGGAGACAAAACAGCAGCACACAATGACTCGGTCCAACGGCTGCACTTGTGTGTAGGTGTGTGTGTAACGAACGAGGATGTGTGTATGTGAAGCTGGCTGCAGGATAAATCTGGTCACATCCAACAGTCACATAAGCAAATCTTGCAAAACACTCAAAGCGCTGAAATTGTGATTTCATGATGGGGGGAAAAAAACACACAAAACAGGATTGTTTGGATTATGCGGCTAAGACTGCAGCTTTGCTGTGTGTGCACGTGGTGACACACACTGCTGGCAGACTGTGTCACCAATTTCTGCTGCAAGCACACACACACACACACACACACAAAGCCGCCAGAAAGGTTGCAATAGCACGGGAATTTTCTCCATTAAAACATTAAACATGCCAACTTCAGCGCTGTGAACAAGTAGACGTGCAGTTCTCAGAATCAGTTTCCTGGGAGAGGAGTGTGTGTGTGTGTGTGTGTGTGTATGTGTGTGTGTGTTTGCTGCTTTCTAATCACATCAGACCATCGTTGGAAGACAACAGTGTCTCTGTGTGTCAGTACACTCTACTGGACCTCCATCATTTGGTAACTTCTGACACAGGCCACTTCACCGCAGCAGATCGGACAGACATTTCATAACAACTGAGAAAGTGAGGAATATCAGTGTGTTTATGTGGAGAAAAGCTCGTGGGGAGAAAATGTGCGTGGAGTCTGGAGTCGGAGCAGAAACACTAAGAACTTTAGTCCCCATGTTGAGTCGTTTAGATCATCATTTAGGAAGCAACAGATGTTCCAGCTGCAACACAAGTGTCAGAAACACGTCCATGGAGCAGCAACCTCCGCTCCCTGACTTCACAGACAACTTGTATTCCTAGGAAGTCCACTAACACGCACGCGGCGAACCATCATCCAACAGCTGGGAGCCTGACTGACTTTTAAACTGAGCATCATCAGAGAAACTCATCGGTTGGTTAAAATCTGAAACCGTCTGCGCAGAGCAGCGTGGCGCGCGGCAGAGGCGCGTGAACCAGCGCAGGAAACTCACCGCTGAACGCCGTCAGTCCGCTCACTGCGCCGCCGCATCCAGTCTGCGCCGCTCCGCTGATGCCGCTGCGCCACCTGAGCGCGGAAGCCGCGCGCGCGTCGCGCCGTTGCATGTGGGGGGGGGGGGCTGCTCTGTGATTGGACTGGCGGAGGTGGCGCGTGCGAGGGGCCGGGTGGAAGGAGGTCTCGAGGTGACTGCATGGGGTTACTGGCGGTCATAAGGAATGCGAAGCCATTGCGCGCGCGCAATCTTAACCTTCAGGTCTTTAAAGTTATCTTCCTCAGTTCTGACAGCGCAGTCCTTCAACTCTGTTTATGTGAGATTATTCAAGGAAATCTTTCATTTATTTCCAGTGCTGCGAAGTTGAGATAGTAAAAGATTACACAATAATTCCAAACATGCATTATATTTGGAAATACAGCAATTTAACTCCAACTTCTTTCCCAACAACCTGTCATTCACTCCAAATAGTACTCTAACTAGCTGTAGATTCTTAATTTAAAACAAATTTTATTCATTTAAAACTTTATTTGTATTGCCCTTTTCATGCAATTGAGTGTAAAGCACAAAGTATTTCACAAATCAAAGAATTGGAATTAAAATTAGTATTTAAAGTTGTAGAACATTAAAGCCTGTATTTCCTCCCCATTGAATTTACCAGGAAAGCCTGTCGAAGCTCCGCCTGGTACCTTACATGCAGTGTAGTAGACCCTGAAGAAGTGGGTATACTCTAGATTTTTTGCCCTTTATTAAAAGCAAACAAACAAACAAAAAACAACAACAACAGAATAAAAGTAGCCCAGAAAACACAGTTTCAGAAACAGTGACATGTAGGACTACTCTACATAAATCCATCAGTATTTCTGCTCATCGTCACATCATTTCTGCTCTTTGGCATCAGGGACGAAGAGTTAAACTAAACCAGTCCTGGCACACAGACTGGAGAGAGACTCACAGACATATATATCTGTATTATGTTCAGGCTGAAGTTAACACAGCTGACGGCTAACTGGACCAGTGTAGCATACTGGTAACCTCATCTAAGCTGCTGGTGACGTAAGTACATGTGTAAGGATGTTTGTAACTGTACAAGCAGCATCTCAGTGGGGTTTAGAAGTGGGTATACTCAATTCTGACTGAAAAAGAAGTGTGTATACTCCGTATCCCCGCGTATACCCTGGACTACACCACTGCTTACATGTTTAAAACCAGTAAGGGCCATCTAACTCTCAACCTTATTACTGTGGAGACTGGATAGAAATGAAAAAGGACAAAATTAAAATAAATGAAAAATTGAATTAAAAAATATAAGAATAACAAGAAGAACATATACATCATCAAAATAAATAAAATAATACGGTGCAAGATGTGTCTAAAAACTATGGTTTTATCAAGGCTGCAGCCTTTTTACTCAGTTTGTACCATTTCTCTAACTGTATTCTGTACTACAGTCATTTGGCAGATGCTCCAAAGCAACTTACATCTGAGAGTGAGAACAGCACAAGCAAGAAATGGAACA
Organism: Telmatherina bonti; assembly: GCF_933228915.1. NCBI lineage: Eukaryota > Metazoa > Chordata > Actinopteri > Atheriniformes > Telmatherinidae > Telmatherina > Telmatherina bonti. The sequence continues at coordinate 7,127,389 of NC_136627.1, read as the reverse complement.
AGGATGGGGGTCCTGTCTTAGTTGTTGCAGAATTTATTTGACATTGGTCATACTAGAGGTTGCCTCTCATTCAAGTCTACAGACATTAAAATATTAAAGACAGGTGTCTGCAAATGTGACCATCCTGAACAGTACGGGGATTGAACCCACAACTTTTGTTATAACAGCAAGTCACTGACAAACTGAACCAACCAGCCAAGCCTCTTTTGCAGACACTGCCGCAGTAACATGTGCAGACGTGCAGCAATACGCGCAGCAAAACCAATAGTATTTCTGACACCAGGCTGACAGACGATCTGCAACATGTTGGTGCAGGTTAACTGGAATCCCGGGTTTTTCATCAGACGATAAACGGCTCAGATCACTGCTCACACTCAAACACTAAAAAAGCTGAGGGCTGCATTTTAAAGTCTAGATGAACATTAACCCAATAACAGAAAAATAAAATAAACAACAACAAACATCAACACAAGCATCCGTTTTGAAGGGAAAGAAGTGGAAAACTTTTTTAATCTATCTGAACCCAGATGAATTTGATAAAACTCAGTGTGTGGTGTGGCGTTGTTTTGTTAATGATAAAGCAAGAATGTTATCATGTGAGTTGTCAAGGGCATACAACACAAATTACATGCAAATTTACAAATACACACAGCGGTATGTTCTTCCTACTTGTTCCAGCTTTCTTTGCATTTTAATGCTTTTAATGTTTTATGAAAGCACTTTGAATTGTCTTGTACATGAAATGTGCCGTGTAAATCTTTAGGTATGTCTTGAGATTTTCTTACAAATGCTGATTCTCAGATATCCATCTGGACAATCAGCTCTGAAAAGCCACCAGATGGGCTTGAAGGTACCAGAAAAGAAACATGCTATCAGCTAAAAAGACTCCTTTACTTAACGAGAAACTGAAAAAGTCGGAAAAATCAAAGCGTTTTGGTTGTGTGCACATGCAGCTGTTATAAAACTGCTCCAGTTCACCACAGACTCAGACTGAATTTAGTCCACTGGAACAATCTGGACCTTAAGTCCACAGTATATTACACAATATTGTCAAGGTAAGCCGTGACCCACAGGATTCTAGACGTCCACAAGGTTTTCATGGTTTCTATGATTTCTTTTTGGGAACTATTTATGTTCAATAAACACTTTATTGTGTAGATAATCAGATAATCAGTGTGATTATTGGAGTTGAAAGTCTAATAATGCTTCCAATCCATCACACACATGAAGAAAGGCTCCTATAATGCAGATATTATATCTTCAATATAAAACCCTTCAGTGTTAATACGAGTCCACCAGGGTGGAAAAACCTCCTGTACACTGGTGTTTATATTCAGGGACATGCATCTTAAAGCCCTAAAAAAGGTGTGTGTGTGTGCACATACACACACTCTGAAGTGACCCAACAATCTGAATTCATTATTCATATGAGGGAGAGGCTCGTCTTGCTTCCCCAAAGCAGCACATTTTTCTTCTACACCTCTATAACACACACACACATGTGCGGTTCCTCCTCATACAGTCATCCATCGGGGTGTGTGTGAGACTGATAAATAAATGAAAGATTTTACCAGGAATGCTCTGACAGACTTCCATCTGCACCCTGTGGGAAATCCTTTCCTTTAAAACCTTTATTTATTCCAGGAGCGAGAAATGTTCTTTAAAAAGATCAACGTGAAGAATTAGGACTGAAATTATCTAAAATTATTCAAACAGCTGATTTAACTCAACCATTTTCTGATATTTTTCAAAGTGCAGGTCCACACCTGTCAGCTGGAGAAAGATCAGTGAGAGGACAAATACAACAGCAGGAAACCCTGAAGTAAACATTACTGCATGGGAAAACCACCAGCTCCAGCCCCTAACTCCTCACAGATTGTTGCTGCCATTTAAATGAGAAATTTTAAATACTTTGTAATAATTTCAAACAAATCATTAAAAAAAAAAAAAAAAAAAAAAAAAGGAAAACAGGTTATTTAATAGTATTCAGCACCATGTTTTTATTTTAACTTTTATTTTAAAGGTGGAGTATGTAAGATTTTCAATATTTTCAAAATAATTGAACTAAAAAATAACTACAATCATAATTAGATGACAAATGACAAAAAGCACTTTTTTTTTACTGGTAGGCAAACTTTTAAGAAGGGTCTTTGTCATTAATTAAACTTGTAATTTATTAATGCATCAAATATGGACAGACTGGAACCTACATGTTTAAAAAAACTATCTAATCATGCTGACACCCACTCAGCTGCAGTCTAGCAGAAACTTCCGCATGGCTATTGCAGGGAGACAAAACAGCAGCACACAATGACTCGGTCCAACGGCTGCACTTGTGTGTAGGTGTGTGTGTAACGAACGAGGATGTGTGTATGTGAAGCTGGCTGCAGGATAAATCTGGTCACATCCAACAGTCACATAAGCAAATCTTGCAAAACACTCAAAGCGCTGAAATTGTGATTTCATGATGGGGGGAAAAAAACACACAAAACAGGATTGTTTGGATTATGCGGCTAAGACTGCAGCTTTGCTGTGTGTGCACATGGTGAAACTCAAAACTAAATCAAACACTCAACTGAAGAAAAATGCTGGATGTTTTACTGAAAAATGTTTTTTCTTTTGCTTTCCTGACTCAGTGACAAACCTGACGTTAGGAATAGTATCATCTGTCTCAGTAATGTTGGTCCACAACATCATCTAAAAGAGGCATAATTTAATATAAATGAAAATAATTTAAACTAATTAAATTGAATTTCCTTTTGGGGTTTAATAAAGCTTTTTTTTTTTTAAATTTCATTTAATTCCATTCATAAAGCAGAAAAACAATTAATTCTTTGAGTTACATCTTATTTAACAGTATATTGAAAAGACCAGCAGGGGGCACTCTGAAGGCAGCAGCCACGTGTTTTGATTAAGATTGGAGTGGATGGCAACAAATCTAAACTTTATATAGGAACAGTAGATTAAAATGAGCCATTTGGCGAACTGGTACATTTGAAGTCATGTGTATTACTGTATGTCCAATAAATACATAAATACAAATAAATACATTCTCCCTGTAAAATAAACCAAGAAAAACACAGGTCTACTTCAACCAGATCACTCTGTTTTGCATCTTTTGCGTGTTTTCAGAATGTGTTAGTAGTGAATTAAAGTGCGTTACATCACCTGTTTTTGTCCTGAAGCTTCTTATCTGTGGAGATCAGCTGCTCATAGCTGCTGGATGTGAGTCAAACATGGGAGAAACACAAGCAGCTCCATCCAAATGATTCACTTATCAACTTTTACAAACTTTCCTTCCTGATTTGTGCTGCATCTTTTCAAGTTAACGTGTTTTAATCTTCTTGTAAGAAACTTCCTTTGTCAGAATTCTTCTTTCCAGATGTTTCATTTCGAGAAAGAGAGAATAAGCCAGCAAACAGAGGTGGTTAATATTCATTTACATTTATAGTTGTGGTTAATATGGCTGCCAACCCGTGATGTCAACAATATATCAGATGAGTAATTCTACAGCTATCATAAATATCAGATATTAATAGTAAATAAGCTATCAGAATATTTTATCATTAACAGTGTACCTAAAAAAATTTGAAAGCTCTGGCGCCTAAAGGGTTAACCCACCAAAGTAATAAAAACTAGCCACACAGTGCTGCTTTTAGGTTCATTAGACAAGTGGAGGTTTTAAACTCTCACAGGTTTTGTTTGACGCTGGAGTACGAAGTAAAACTGGACAAATGGTGAATTTAACAATACGAAATGTGAATCTGAGTGTTAAACTGGGAAGTGATGGGATGATGAGGTTTCTGAAATTCTGGTCATGATGATTTTAGTGTTTAATGTTGCTTATAGAAAAAAAAAGAAAAAGGTCTAACCAACTGTGTTAGTTCCAGGTTTCAGTAGAAATTACAATGGAAAGCTGCAGATGAATTCGCAGTAAAATATATTAAATCAATTTTTCATTTATTCACTGAGTAATGTTGTTATATGGGTGTTTTTTTTGTTTTGTTTTTTTTTAAAAAAGTTGGCCCACTTTGAGTTTGACATCCAGAAAGTTCTACTGAGCAAAAACCACACATGAAACGTGACACAGAGGCAGAAGGCCAAATCAAATCAAGTCAAACTTTATTTATATGCTACTTTTTACACAGATGCATTTCAAAGAGCTTAACAACATAAAAAACAATTTCATATTTACACACACACACACACACACACAGTCCAAACACACAAACCCACCTTTCCCCTGACCCTGTATAACAAAACAATGATAAAAAAAAAAAAACTACCTTCAGATTTCTCTGTATCTGGCTCGACACTGCTGCGAAGAAGCAGGGGGATCCGTCCACATCAGGAATGACCACCGGAGACACAGTCACAGGAAACACCCACAGGTCACCATACTGGGTGATACACACCCTTCACAAAGTCAGGAAGCAACATTGTTCAGTCAGAGGCTTCTTCACTTGCACTGCAACAAGCAGTTCAGTGTTACAGGCTGCACAGTGTGTACATCTTCTGTCACACACTCTCTAGCTGCAGGGTGGTGGTCTGGTTTCTCCCCTCACAATAACAAGGTTGCTGGTTCTAATCTCAGCTGCTTCTTTCTGTGTGAAGTTTGTCTGTCATGATGTGTAACTGTGGCTTTTCTCTGGACTATCCAGCTTCTTCCCACAGCTAAAAACAAAAAAAAGTTAGTTAGGTTAACTGGTATTTCTGCACTGAGTCCAGTGGTGAGTGTGATTTATTTTATTTAACCAGAAAAGTCCTGTTGAGATACAAAAATCTCTTCTCTAAGGGAGTCCTGGCTAAGAGGCAAAATCACAACACACCCAGGACAAATAAAACAGTAAAAAGCAGAATAAAAGGTTAAAAGCAACAGTTTAAAGGCTTCATTTCCAGGCCCTTCAGAATAGCATCAAACTTTGAGAGTTATAAGATGCTGAAGTTTAATTGTCCTTTGCAGGGCGTTCCAGTCTGCAGGTGCCCGATACCGAAAAGCCAGCTTTCCTTTCTCTGTCCAAACACTAGGGACAGACGGCAAGTAGACGTCATGGAAACGGAGAGCGTGAGCTCCATTCAACTTCCTCTAAAGATAAACGCTTAAATACACTGAGAGCAGTCCCATGGGTCCATTGTATATAAATTTATACCAGTGCGTGAGCCAACGAGTCAAAGCAGGCCAACCAACCTGCAAGTACAGGTCACAGTGATGAGTTTTGATTGGCTGTTGGTCTTATTTGTCTCTGTAATGGTTACCTGTCCAGGTGTACCTGCCTATAAGCTGATAGCAGCTGGAATATGTGATCCTTAAATGGATTAAGCGACTAGTGGCGTTGATAGCACAATTAAAAAATGTACAAATCTGACATTAACTGTTGACTGTTGCAGTGTGGTGACTCATCATACAAATGTGTGTGATGGAATAAAGAGAATGGCTCTTCTGTGATGAAGTTACTGCAGAATTACGGTAGAAAAGCAGTGAAAAACTGTCTGCTGTTGTTCCTAACGACATCCTCTCTTTTTATTCTGTCTATATCATTCTATGATAAGGAGAACATGGTTAATTCATCCTTCCAGGATGGGAATTTTCAGCTCAGCCACAGAGAAATCAGATAGAAGAGACCATCCAGCTTCTTCTTAACTTGAATCATCTCATGTAAACCTGACTGAAACATTTAAGATATATTTATATGGGTTTAAGTTTAGGATTGATTTTACTACTTAAATCCTGATAGTTCTTGTTTGTCTAACGTCATTGTGACTTAGCAGCCGTGCAGCACAGTAAAATAAGGCAGTGTGATCAGAAGGTGTGCAACATGTGGGTAAAAACATTTATATTTATATATTTATATTCATAATCGGAAAATAAGAATGAAAACTGAGTATGGGGAGGAATAAAGAATGCTGGTGGACTGGTTTGCAGAGTGGGCCAGCAAGAATCACCTCCATCTGAATGTGGGCAAAACTACAGACATGTCGACACACGTCTGGAGGAAGAAGAGTCCTTCACAGCCACTGAAGATTAACGTACGTACAACAAGTAAAATCTTTTGTAATTCAGTTTGATGAGTTAAATTATGAAACATCTTGGAAGGGATGCTCAGGGAATGTCCAAATACAAACAAGTTAAAAAAAAAAAAAAAAAAAAGCATAAAGAAATATTTTTACAAGGTGTTGAAATGAAGAAGGTGTTTGATTATCCCCGTGTGTTTACTGTTTAGTTCTGTTATAATGGTATATTATATAATAATATAACATAATATAATATTATATAGAATACTGTTATTATTATTAAGCATAATTATATATAATTACTAATACTGTTTTTTTGATATGAACATAAGTAATTGAACAATAATGACTTACTAGGAAGAGGATGAGATAACATAAGTTTGTACTTTCGCCTAATGGTTATGTAAATAGAATATGTAGTTTTCAGTTGTTTGCTTTATCTATCTATCTATCTATCTATCTATCTATCTATCTATCTATCTATCTATCTATCTATCTATCTATCTATCTAAACCAACCAATAAATCAATAAATCAATCACTCATGTGCACATTCCTGTCTGCCTGGCTAGATCCAGATACAACTACATCACATCTGATTTCATCCTTTGCAATCAGTGAGGAAATTATCTTAATGAGTGACGAGTCCACCCTCTGGACTTTTTCATAACTAGTTTAACTCTATTGCATATAATGATTCAAGCAATGGAATGATGACAATCAGTTTTATTGTGACTGACTATTCTTCAGTTATAAGTATAGTTGAGTCTGAATGATATGAAAGCAAATTAAGCAGCAAATGCTACACATCCAAATGCATTTGCAATTTGATCAATGCAGTGGCAAATGTGTGCAGACACTAGTTATTGTTGTGGAGTTTGATATAACAGTTGTGATAGTGTAACACACGGAGGCCGACGGGTGCAAACGCACTCCATATAGAAAAACAGATGCATTTAGGAATTGAAATACAAGCTGGAAACGCTGCATGTATAGAAGACCGCTGCAAATCCAAAAACGTAATACAAAAGTCAAAAGTCAGTTGATTGACGCGTTGCTATGGTAACGCCCGTAACGGTTTGACAGGACGGTAACTTTGACCAACTATTTTTGAGTCTCGTTCAAAGACTGCTGGGATCGGCTCCAGCTCCCCCGCAACCCATAATCGGACAAAGCGGTACGGATAATGAATGAATTAACTATTAGTGACCACAGTATAAATGATATGAATTTGTCACCCCACTCCTCCCCTCTTATCGCATGCAGGTGAAGAGACACCTGCGCCCAAACTTCCAACCAGAATCGCCGTTTGTGTCCCCTTTGTCTCTCGGGTAGAAACTCGCTGGAGCACTTCGACCATTTTATTTTTGCAGCTGTTTTTCGTATATGCAGCGGTTTTCTGTGTTCGCAGTTCGTTTCTGTATTCGTCGCGCGTTTTTCTTCTTTTGTATTACGTTTTTGGATTTGCAGCGCTCTTCTATACATGCAGCATTTCCCGCTTGCATTTCTATTCCTAAATGCATCTGTTTTTCTATATGGAGCGCGTTTGCACCCGTCGGCCACCGTATGTAATACTGTTGTGAGAAGAGCACCAGAGCGACTGAAAAAGAAAAACTGTAGTTATTTATAAAACGACCATATGACGTGACTTCCCTCGTGTTTTCAGTAAGGCAGCGATCTAGACAGCTACAGCCGGCGTGCGGGGTCCTTTTCTGCTGAACTGAGGAGGATTTAGCAACATGCCGACTGTCGGAGTGAAACGGGACCTTCTCTTCAAAGCTTTGGGCAGAACTTACAGTGAGTCGTGTTTAAAACTACAAGTCAAGTTACAGACAAACTATATATTTACCTTCCACCAAGTTATTTTGGTTTTAGAAGAAGAATGAAGTGAGAACAGCAACAACGAGGTGCATGCTAACTCTAAGAAGCTATCAGGATTATCAGGAATAAAAATGATGTTTTGTAGTTTTCATTGTTTTGGTACATTTCTCACCATATGATCATTTTTACATGAGTAAAGTTTTACTGGTATGTTGTAGTGAGTAAAAACTTTATGTCGGTGTGATTGCATCATTTCCTCTGACTGCAGACACCAGCAGCTGATGGCCACTAAAATTATGAATGAAATGAAATGAAAATGACAAATACTTCATTATCCATTTATGGATAATAAAGTATTTTATTATTTTATTATTAGCTACTTATTTTAATACATTTAATACATATTTTAATACATATTAGCTACTTATTTTAAGTATTTTATTATTGTTTTGACAGCAATAAAGTATAAAGATTCAATTATGCCACCATTATTATTATTATTATTATTATTATTATGACAATATTATATTAACATATTTATTAGGGCTGTGATGATATGCTTTTGCTTATGCTTTTACAACAGTCACTCAAAAAACTGGAGACTTAAAAAAGGAACAATAACTAAAAATGTGCGAAAATATAATTTAGTAATATAAGACACCGTTTTTTCATTTAATTGAGTTGAAGAAAGGAAAAAAAACAAACAAATTGATCCTGGACAAATCAGAGCACTTTTCTGTTGAACAGTGGGACAAAATACCTGTCAACAGGTGCAGAAGTCTGACTGAGAGGAACAGAAAACATCTGGCTGTAGCAGAAATATTAAAGGATTGTTCAACTAAATATTATTTTATGAGTGATGTAATATGTAGTAAATTATCTTATTTGTTTGCTTTTAAAAAAAAAAAAAAAAAAAAAATTATATGGAACCAGAATTAGAAAATAATGTAATGATTTTCATAAAATTTTTATTTATTATTACTTTAATCAATTTCAGCTTATTTTACAGGCAGCTGTTTTTTTTCCTTCTTTAATGAAAGGGTATGAATAAATATGAGCACAACTGTTACTGAAATCAAATAAACCTAAAGTAATCTAACCTAAACTCAATAAAGTTATAGTCATTCTTTCCCCATCATCTCAGATAACCCTCTAACTGTTTCCCCATCTACAAACATCTGGCACAATTCTTATCCTATAAAATACAAACCAATTCCTGTGACACAATATAACTCCCCCCCATCCCCATACTTGATATAAATGAGGTAAAACCCTCTAAATGCAGGACATGAGCAGCTCTTCCTCTCTTTGGTCCTAGAACATAAGTATGATGGCTAAGTCAGTAGTACTAACATTTCATTAACAAAGCAAAGAGAATATTAAACCAAATTATTTCTATTGGTCTGCATCTTTATTTTAACAAGTGGTTGTATATTTTAACTTTACTCAAATACAAAGCAGAACACAAACAAATCCAGGATAATTGGTGTCTGCTGACCACTGAGAGGATAAACAAAAGTAACTCAAACACAATTTGGTTAGCTGCTTTTGTGTTAAGCAACAGTGACAGATGGTGGCACCTTACCCACCTTGTCACAACTGGTATCTTGTAGTGTAATGCCTTTATGGTCGGTGTGATTGCATAATTTCCCCTGACTGCAGACACCAATGGGAATGCAGCAGTTGATGGCCACTAACATGTTTATAAACCTGGATTATTAATCATGATTGTTTTGCTTTTTAGCTGACGAAGAGTTTGACGAGCTGTGCTTTGAGTTTGGACTGGAGTTGGATGAAATTGTGAGTAAATGACTTTAATTAGGTCATTTGATGTGTAGAAATGGTTTAAAGCTCATTGTGGTGAACTATTACTGTGCCGCCATCAGACCTCAGAGAAGGAGATCATCAGCAGGGAGCAGGGCAACTGCAAGGCATCAGGAGCATCTGACCTTATTCTCTATAAGATTGACGTACCTGCCAATCGCTATGACCTGCTGTGTCTGGAGGGGCTGGTTCGTGGTCTGCAGGTCTTTAAGAATAAGTGAGTCGTATTCGTCTCAGTACAAGTTTTAGCCACAGTTCAGTCTTACAAATATGCTTTTATTTATAAACTGCAAAGTAAAGTTGTTCTTTTTGCTTTAAAGTTAACGCTGAGATTAAATCTGTCTTAGGTTGGAGGCACCTCGCTACAGACGTGTGTGTCCAGCCAGTGGAGACCCTCAGAGGTTGATCATCACTAAGGAGGTGTACAGAAACTTTTCTTACTACATCTGGTTTATTTTTTAGCTGTTATTTAGATCAGTTTTTTTCAACCACTGTGCCATGGCACACTAGTGTGCAGTGAGAGATCATCAGGTGTGCCCTGAGAAAGGATCAAATTTCACACGATTGGTCTAAAAAGCAGCAAAGTGTTCGTCCAAAGAGACCCAGGTGAAAGATGATAAAATTCCTTTTTCTTGTCTTTATCTTCTTTCTATTCAAAACACTTTGACAAGGTGACTTTATATTAATGATATGGCCTTTTTTAAAAAAAAAACATTTTGGTTTGTGGTGTGCCTTGTGAGTTTTCAGTAATAAAAAGGTGTCCCTTGGCTCAAAAAATGTTGCGAAACACTGCTTTAGACGACTTACTGATGTTTGTTCTGCGCAGACGGCGGCGGTGCGACCTCATGCTGTGGCGGCCGTCCTGAGGAACATCACTTTCACACAGGAACGCTATGACAGTTTTATCGAGCTGCAGGAGAAGCTACATCAGAACATCTGCAGGTCAGAACAGATCCAACATGAAGCTGGCCTCTAACTGCATGGCTATCTGTCGCTTCTGTGAAGTGTGTTTGAGGTTGTGATGTTATGATTGAGCTGTATTGACCTTATGAAGCAGAAATGTTGCGAGAACTGTGTCAATACGTTGCTTCATCAAGCCAAAACAAATCAGATGACCACATGAAATGAGACTTCATGATGCATCAGATACATGGTGAAGTGCATCATGGGTATTTTTTAGGGTTTGGTCTGAATGCTTTAAGTTATTGTCTGCCCCTTAAAATAAAACTTTATAAATAGAGTTGCTATTACAGTTATATAAACACACTTTTCTCCTACTTTTTGCTGCTCTAAGGCACAGATTTATCTGAATAAGCTTCTGTTATTACAGATGAGTTACTTTTATTTACTGTAATCTTATAATGTTATCTGAATAAAAGTAACTTAATACCCCCCTATTCTAATTTATAATAACAACAGTGCATGCTGTTGTATACTCTATCAAACATTGAGCTAGTGATGTAATGAGGAGACCATGACAGCTGTGAAGTAATGAAGCCCTGTCATTGCGTCCCATTCAGTGCATCACACACGTGCAGCCAGCAGGTGGCGCTCTTTGACCGCATCAAACGCTTTGAAGTTGTGGGTGGATTGACAGACATGTCAGAGTGATTCTGAGCTTCACAAGGCTTTAACTATCCGTAGATTGAGGTTGTTTACACTTGCTAAAACGATTTTCCAGGGTTAATGGACATCACCACACAAAGCAAACTGATAAACAAGCAGAGTATAAACACACAGGCCACATCTTTCACTCGCAACTTCACGCTTTGTGTTCATTTTTGCAGCTATGAGCGCAAAACAGAAGCTTCAGGTCTATCCTGTATGTCCTGAGAGCCGCCACGTATTTCTGCTCCTCTAAACTGTTTTATTTTAACAATGACCTCGTTCACATGAACATTTTAATTCCTCTTTTATATGGAATAAAAGCTAAATCCGCTTTAAACAGATAAAAAAATAACCATATAAACATGTGCATATTACAATTCTGAATTAAACTTAATTCCGAAGTAAGTGGCTGGATTATTCCCATTTTAAATCCAAACTTATTTATTCCTCTATCATGTAAATGTTCATTCCGCTCTAAGTTAATTCTGAGCATCGTCGTGCTTCAGAACTATAATTAAAATCCAAGCAAAAATGGTTCTTATTATCTGGTTTTCCATTTTGTGGCTGAAAAGAAAAGAAGCAGGAAGTGGAGTTATTGTTTTTCCAGTAGATATAACGATGTCACGGCTGTCCAATCAGAACCCTTCCCAACCCCCAGCTCTAAATCAGAATGAATTAAAGGCAAATATTTGTGTTTTCCATGTAAATCTTGATTCGGTTTTACTATTTCCATGTAAACGTGAAGGAGAATACTTTCTTTACCTCCGCCAAGGAGGTTATGTTTTCACCTGAGTTTGTTTGTTTGACCTGCAACATTGCTCAAAAATTTATGAATGGATTTTGATGAAATCTTCAGGATAGGTTGGGGGTGTCACCAGGAACAAATGATAAAATTTTGGTGGAGATCCAGAAGAGATCCTGGATTCTGGATCACTTTGAAGTTGTATTGGGTGTAAATCACAATATGTTTGGCAGAGGTCGGCGCGCTCTGATTGCTTTTCTAGTTTGGAATTATTTAATAACAAATAAGATCATGTAACTGCAGCTAAAGCAGAACCAAACACAGAACATTTGAGAGGAGTTTTGTTGATTGTCAGACTTTATTTAATAAAGAAATCCCACTTACATAAAAAGTAAAAACAATCCAGTAAAAACCAACAGTTTTTAGAGCATCATTGTCCCAGTCAGCAGCACCATTACAACCCAGCAGACACAAATTCTGCATCATCACAGGAGAAGGCATTCCCTTATCGTTGGGTCAGAGGATGATTATCACCGATCATAAAATGTCAAAGTTAGATCGATCAGAGGATTCACATCTTTATGTGTCTCCCTTTTAGATTTAAATTTAATTCATTTAAAAAGAAAATCTCATTTAGTTCATGCTGCTTTGAAGCTGAAGGCATGTAGAAGGAGCAGCAGGGTCCTCTGTGGAAACTGAGGCTTCAGCTTGACTGCAGCTTGCTGAGGTGACCTGCGCTGCCTGACAGCCAGTAAAATGTCTGCTTTTAGTGGATGATGCTGTCATCTGAGGCTGGTTCTGACTCTTCATGCAGGAAGAGGAGTCTGGTGGCCATCGGTACCCATGATCTGGACACCATTTCTGGACCGTTTACATACACAGCCAAACCTCCTGGACACATCAGCTTCAAGCCACTCAACCAGACCAAAGAGTACACTGCAACCCAGCTCATGAGCCTCTACAAGGTGACCTGCTGACGACGGCGTGTTGCTCCATTTTATCTCCCTGATCACTTCTGACCTGGCGTTTATTTTTCTGCTACAGACCGACAGTCACCTTAGGCATTATCTTCACATCATCGAGGACAAACCAGTGTACCCGATCATCTACGACAGCAATGGCGTTGTCCTGTCGATGCCTCCGATCATCAATGGTGAGAACTAGGGCTGTGACGATACGCTTTTGTCCCGATTCAATTCCGACTTTTTTAGGTGCCGATTCGATTTAAATTGCAATTCTCACAATTCTTCAATATTGCTGATTTATGTAGATTAAAAACAAATTACATGTATAAAACTTTTTTGTTTTTGCTCGTCATTTTTCTTGATTTCAATGAGGAAAAAAACAACACAGTAGCCACACCATCATTCTACATCTGTAATGCCTAAGAAGACACATTAAAAGATCAATAAAAACAATGAAAATTACAAAAATTTAATAATGGATTATTTTTATTTAGTTGAGAAAAAATCGATTTAAAAAAAAAAAAAAATTTAAATTTTTTTTTTCCCAAATAAAGAAAAATAACAGTGAGCTTTCAAGAAATTGTTTTTATTTTCCAGGGGACCACTCAAAGATCAGCCTGCAGACTAAGAACGTCTTCATTGAGTGCACAGCCACAGACCTGACCAAGGTATGAAGGAGAACATGAACCTGACATTTATAAATGTCACCGTGAGTGAAAGGCTGAAACCTGACCATATTCCCTGCAGGCAAAGATCGTGTTGGACATGATGGTGACCATGTTCAGCGAGTATTGTTCCCAGCCTTTCACGTAAGTCACGTCTGTCTCACACTGGCAGAAGATGGGATGTTCAGATAACTGTAAGCGTGTTTAATCTACGTAAGTTGATGAGTCATGTCAGACGAAAAGCATTAGAGTTTGACTTTTTCCTGCATCCTGTGAGATTGGCTTTCCAGCACATCACTTCCTCTCTTCCCTCATTTAAAAGCTTTTTTTCTGCAGTCTAATAAAAGATTGGCTCATTTCTCCATAATGTCATTAACCTTCTGCAGATTCTGTTGACCTCGCTCTGACGCCTGCATAAATGCTTGTAAGGTCTTGAGTTCGTCTCATGGACTCTGTATGATTAATTTCCTTCCAGTTTAAGCTCTAGACCTGCTTCCGTTGTGCAGCTTGGGCCAGATTGTTGAAGTGAAAGTGACGTTTTGTTTTCTCTTTGCTGTTCTTCAGGGTGGAGGAGGCAGAAGTGGTGTACCCGGACGGGAATACCTGCATATATCCAGTACTGTATACATTTACTTAAATACATTTTGGTCTCAGATACATTATTGTTTATATAATAACATACAGTAATATTATTGTCATTATTAGAGCTCCAAGTAAAGTGGTTGAACTGTTGGTGTCTCGTTGTAAATTCATGCAGTCTAAGGCAGCAACGATTTGTCAACAATGAAAATATATTGACGTGAAATTTCATTGTCGACGTGTTGCGTTATAAACGGCTATTAAAACGCTGCGCCAGGCAACTTGACGCCATTTACAAACCACGGCTTTTCAGACAGTATAAGAACTCTAAACACCGAGCAAATGACGCAAAGTACCACAGGAAGTGCTGGGGGCAGTGTTGTCATTTTGTTTAAATAATGAAGAAGAAACTGACGGAAGCGAACTTATTTCCAAAGTTTGGGGATATTTCAGGCTAAACAAAGTGTCAAACAGGGGAAATGTGTCGTCTGCCACGCAGAGTTGGTGTACCACGGCAGCACGACAGTCATGCATGAGCATCTGGAAGGAAAGCACCCGGAGTCATGGTTGCCAGCGTTCCTGATGGCAAAGTTAGCATTAGCAAGTCGCGATGTGCTGTTTTTACCGCTGCCAAAGAGGTTATGTTTTTCTGTTTGTGTTCAAGATCACTCAAAAAGTTATGGATAGATTGTCATGAGTTTTTTAGGAGTTGTTGGAAATGTGAAAAGCAAGAAGTGGTTTCAATTTGGTGGTGATCCGGATCACCGTTTGGATTCAGGAATGTTTTAAAGTATTCAGGCCCTTGTTTATCTACAAAACAGGCTTTTTCAAGATGTAAATAATCATTTCAATGCAATTCTAGAAAAATTAAGATGTTAAAATATTTTATTTATTTTGTTTTCCTTCTTAAACAATTCTGTACAGCTGGATATGACACTACAGCTAAGTTTGAATGTTTCAGAATAAATTAGTAGTAAGGTGTTAAGCTTAAATTTAATATTCAACTGGTTCAGGAGTCGTTCTTTAACTTCCTAAAGGACATTATGTTGTGACTGACTGGGAATCAGGGTGACATTCAGATGATGCAGATGAAGACAGTGGGATAAAAGATACTGGAGCCTGTAAAAAGAGCTGCGTCAACTGGAAGCACAGATGGTGGGCGGGACAGAAATAATTGTGACTAATCAAAAAAAAATTTACAGATTAGTCAAGTATTAAAACAATCGTTAGCTGTAGCTCTATTGCATTCTCAGGCTGCATTCCCATCGGGACAGTCTGCTAAACTATTAGGGACTGGGCTCAGTTGTAGGGGGGTGTATCCATGCGGACTGAGATCGTATTCACGCTGGACTTTGGTCAAACGAGCCAAAGCATTAGATTAATATATCCCCATTCCTTCCAAAGGTGGCGCTGCGCTAGTATTTAGTTCCTTCTCTATTAGTGCTTTGACAAAAAGCCATTTCTAATTATTTACATGTGTTTGTAGTGGTAGCATTTGTCTAAAATACGCTTTACCCAGAATGTAACGCTACGCCAAATGCAGGGAATGACTTTGTTTTATAGACCGCTTCCTGAAACGGACTGAGACCTGTGCTTGTAGGCCGACCGAGTCCGCTTCTTTGATCCAAATCACAATTCGTTTTATCCATTTCACATTTCCCCAAACGAAGCGGACTTTCCAAGCAAACGGACTCGGATACGAATATAAAAGGCTGATGTGAACGTGTCTTTAGATCACAGGTGTCAAACTCCTGTCCTGGAGGGCCGGTATCCTGCTGGTTTTTGTTGTCTCCATGCTCCAACACACCTGAACAAAATTCATAAATATGTTGACGAGAAGCTGCTGGATCTATTTGATTTGAATCAGCTGTGTTGGTGGAGAGGAGCAACAACAACCTGCCGGCTCTTTAGGACTGGAGTTTGACACCCCTGCTTTAGATGCATTAGTTTTTATTTTTATGTTTCCTGACTTCCTGCTGATGTGGACCTGCTTCTTCTTCAGGAGCTGGCCTACAGGAAGGAGAAGCTGTCTGGAGAATTCATCAACAGAAAAGTTGGCATCAAGTGAGTCTTTCAGACTCAACGTGCGTTGAGACATTTCCCATCATGACTCAGTTGTTGATCCCGATTCAGAAGGAATAAAGTTTTTCTTTGTTCCGCTTCCTGCCAGCGAGTCCACTGACAGAATCGCTGAGCTGCTGACCCGGATGTGCCTCCGCTCTCAAGCCACTGGTGTTGCGGATGAGATTGAGGTGGAGATCCCACCCACCCGTTCAGACGTCATCCACGCCTGTGACATCATGGAAGACGCTGCCATCGCCTACGGTTTCAACAACATCGCCCGTACCACGCCACGCACCTACACCATAGCCAACCAGGTGCCTGGCTTTGCTTCCTGCGATGCGTTACTGCAGCTGAGTGTTGTCACGTTTCCTCTGGGGAGGTTTTTACCTCCGATGTTTTTATTCACAGTTCCCACTGAACAAACTGACGGAGCTGCTGAGACAAGACCTGGCCGCTGCAGGGTTCACCGAGGCGCTCAACTTTGCTCTGGTGAAGCATCATCAGCAAATACGCAGGCAGAAAACCTCGACTTGGTTTCTTTTTTCTGTCTTTTAATGTAAGAAATGTGTTCCTCTGCTTTCCCTGCAGTGTTCTCAAGAGGATATAGCCGACAAGCTCAGGAAGAAGATCTCAGAGACCAGAGCCGCTCATATTTCCAATCCCAAGACAGCCGAATTCCAGGTAACGGCAAACACACCGGAGATGACGTTCAGTCCATAAGTGATGCCAAGATTAGTCACAGACCCCAAATAATGTCTGAAGCTTTAGAAACGATGAGAATGAAGTATGTTTTTTGTGGGGGAAAATCAGAAAGCAAGCTAATAACCAGCAGAGGGTTGCCTGTTTCCAGCCTGACGGCAGTGTCTCTCCACCAGGTGGCGCGTACCACCCTGCTGCCAGGCTTGCTGAAAACTGTGGCTGCCAACAGGAAGATGCCCCTTCCCCTCAAGTTGTTTGAGATATCGGACGTTGTGCTGAAGGACGAGAGCAAAGGTTAGCCTCTGCATGTGTGAACTGAGTTCTGCTCCATTTATCTGAAATCATGTCTGATATTTCATGCCTACATGTTTAAAAAATAACAATTAAAACAGCTAAATATTTCCATGTAGAATGAGAGATTAACTTCATTACATAATATGAACAGTGTGCTGATAAATGTTGTTATAATAACCGCCCGCTCCTGGTTCCATCAGATGTCGGGGCGAAAAACAGCCGGCGTTTCTGTGCCATTTACTACAACAAGAGTCCAGGCTTTGAGGTGATCCATGGGCTGTTGGACCGAACCATGCAGCTGCTGGAGGTGAAGGCAGCACGAGGAGAGGGATACCACATCCAGGCTTCAGATGGTGAGGAGGATGGGCAGGGTGGGGGCTGGGAATCAACATCCCACACAACAGATTTCACAATTCTGCAAGCTGGTGGAGAGTAATCTGCCTCAGCGGAGGTTAAAAGGCAGGTTTTGTTCAGATTACATAAATCCAGTCTGTGACTGCCACTGCTGTGTTTGTAAGCAAAGCATCATGCTCCCTGCTGGGGGGCGGGGGTCCAATTGTCATGGGACTGACATGCAACATACAACTCCATCTCTAAATTGGCTTTTAGAGAGCTTTTTATCTACATTTATTCTATTCTATTCTATTCTACAGTCATTTAGCACCGCGGTTCTCAACCTTTCTGCAACACATCACCCCCTAACCCACTGCAAGGTACTTCTGGTTCAGACAAAACATGAAATACAGCACTTTGTCATTTGTGTTTGTTTTATTAAACTTGAACTGTTGCTTATGTTGTCATGGCAACAATGACTGACGGATATGATTTGGCTTGTTACGTGTGGGGTTCACACCGGATTTTGGGAGGAATGAAATGGTGTAAATTTACTTACATTTATTGAAATATATTAAATACTTATACAATATTATATTTATATTTTTTATTTAAGGATGTTTTGAAGAAAACATAAAAAGATACATGTTTTCAATAAATTTCATGTACCCTGGAATTGTTTGAAGAACCGCCAGGGGTACGCGTACCCCCATTTGAGAAACAGTGATTTAGCAGATGCTTTTCTCCAAAGCGACTTACATACACTCTTATAGCCCGATAGGCACACCAGGGGGTAACTTGGGCTTCAGTGTCTTGCCCAAGGACACTTCGGCACATAGTCAGGGGAAGCCTGGAATCGATCTCCCAACTTTCCAGTTCCAGTTCCTGAGCTACAGCCGCCGAGTTTTTTTTTATTTTTACTTTCAGGCTGAATTCAGGCTGAATTCAGGCTGAGCAAACTGGTTTAAATCAGGTTTTTCAACCTTTTGGAGCAAAGGTCAACTTTATTCATCAAATAAATAATAATAATATTTAATAATAATAATAAAATAATATGTTACAAGGCACAAACCACTTTTTTTAAAAGCCTATATTAATAAAACAAAGTCTATCTTGTCAAAGGGCCTCGAATAGAAATCAGATAAACACAAGAAAAGGGAGTTTTATTATCTGTCACTCTACTCAGTGGTAAACCCGGGCATGTTTGGATGAACCCTAACCCTAACCCTAACAGACCTGCTTTTTTTAACCACCAGGTGAAACCGATCATTTCTCATGGCACACCAAATAATCTCTCTCAGCACACTAGTGGTTGAACTTAAACACTGATTTAAATGATCTAAAGCTGACTTTAAATTTGATGATAATCAGTCAAATAATTAAGAAAATCATTTAAAAGCTTCGGGTACTAAATGTTTCTGGTTTGGTTGAAGCTTTTGAGGTTTCCAGAGTAATTTTGGATGCTGATTTTTAACCTTTCTTCTTTGGGTGCGACAACAATAATCTTTGTTTTGTGTTTATTTAATAGAAGGAAAAACTGGAGCATCTCGTTGCTCATCTTCTAAGGCTTTCTGAGATTTAATAAAAGATTATAATATCCTGGTGATAAAGTTAACTTGCATTACGTGCACATGGATATGAGAATCTGCTCATTCATCCTCCTAAGAATGAGACAAATCCTGTTTTACAATGAAAGTCGGTGGATTTGAAAATGAACGTTTCAGGAGTGAAACCTGCATCAGGTGTGGTTACAAGAAAATTAATTCCTCATCGTCTTAAAGTCCAACTTCAATTAAAACACAACTACTTGTTCAGCCCTTATTCCTCATGTTGGCAGTTTCCTACTTTATTATTTTGTATTAAATAGATTTCATTTGGCCTCTTTTTAACCATCTTTTAACAAGTTATGTTTAGTAGTAGTAGTACATGTATATGAAGTATTATATGTAATGTATTATACAGTATGAAAACTGTGTAAGACACATATAAAATTAACATTAAAACAGCTCTTCATGCACTGGGGCCTCTTAAATTACATTCCTGTTTCCCTGCAGCCTTTATGATGTACTAAATATTAGCAGTTATGAGTATTGATGTTCAATATTGTTTTTTATTTTCCAATATCTGATATACTGATTTTATCCAACTCTAAATTTCCGATACCGATATTTGTCGAGTTGTGCCAAACAAACAGAAATATCTGGAAAACTGCACATGGTATCTCTTATAAATCGTCATTCAGAGTTCGAGGAGACTCAGCTAAAGAGTTTGATGTGTAATATGTGCATGTTGTCTAATAGTTGTCATTGAAAAAGTAAAAATCAATCATTTCCAATATTGCATTTTAACGTTGATATCAGCTGATATCGGACATCTCTAGTTATGAGTAGTTTTTGGAGGTTATTCCTACCATTTGTACAGTTAAAGGGATGCTATGATGGTATTTGGAGTTTTCTGAGCTTTCTACAGTGTTACAGTGTTGAATCCTCATCAGACATGTGAACGGCACTGTTTTTTATCACCTAAACACATGTTTGAGTTTGAGTTTGAGTTCCAGCACGCTCTCCGTTCGGTTTCCATGGCGACGAAAAACGCGTCGTTTTAGAGAGTTTTTTCTACTTGGAAATCCTTGTGACGTCCCGGGGGATATGGTTCGGTGATTGGTTACCTTCCACTGGTTAACAAGGGCATGTACAAATACATCAGGCGGGTGGAAAACGTGGCATAAAGTTATTTCCAACGATGGCTGGTGAGTTTACCAAAGAGAGACATCCTGCTGCATTAGTTGCTGTGGGTTGCTGTTTTCCACTTCGTTTTCAGGGTCTGATTCAGGTTCCAACATGTAGGGCTGCATGCTATGTGTTGACATGGTATTTTGTTTTTTATTTATTGAGTTCATATGAGCCTAATGCTTCTGTTTATGGGATGTTACAATGACGGCGAAAGCAGTTGCGGTGCGCGCTCCCGATGTAGTGCAGTGGCGGGAGGCGGGGCTTAATGCGGATGAGTCTCAATCCACTCGTTTTGCCCGCAGGCTGATCTGACAGCCTACGGAGAGGGTCGGTCTGAAGTAAATAAAGAGATTTCTGACAATAACTCGATCAATCCCAGCCCTTCTGGTCTCAGAAATAAAAATAAATTAGCCTGAAATGCACATAATAGTTCCACTTTAATGATACCCGCAGTGCTGAACGACAGATTTAAATGAACTGTAGAGAAGCTTCATGCATTGAATCAGGGCTCGTTCAGTCCATCACCATCGTCCCAGACGGACAGAAAGGAGACTTCCAGAAGGAAACATGGGTTCGTTTCAAAGTTTTATCTAGATTCGAGACATCTGCACATGATAGTTGTTTTTAATCAATCTGTTTTCCTAAATACTGATGATGACAGCTTTTTAATCAATTAAATGTGTCCATCTCCTCCTGTAAAGCATCAACTCCAAATAAGCTACAAGCCTGTGAGGAACCTCCAGATGGGGATGAACTCCCTACTTTTAAATTTTTAGTATTATAAATCAGATTTTGTCTCAGTCTCAACCACATTCAGCAGCTCTGTCTTGTCACCTAAACAAATCAGGATCACATGATCTCCCCTCCTTCGGTTTATCTGGGAAAATGGATGTTATGGACATCAGCTGTTCCTGATATCAGTTTGATCTACAAGAATCAGACTTTTCAGCTTCATTGCTGCAGTTTCACTGCGTTTTAGGGATGAAACGAATCTGATCATCAGAACCGGAAGATTCCTGATGACATTTATTCTTTCTTAAAGTGCAGATTCCAAGTTATTTCTGACTCAATGAAATCTCACAGGATGGTTGTAGTTAAATGTCTGAAGAGTTCTGAGTCTGGGAGGTTTTATCAGGTTTAATCCTGTGGTCATCACAAGTGTCTCGCAGGTTGATCTGGATGCGTCTCTGCCTCCATTCCCCCGAAAAGACTGGCATCGATACTCTCCACTGTGTCTACCTCTTACTTCCGTCTTCCTTTGGCCTGCATGCTCCAAGGTCACAGTGTAGGATGTCCTCCTGCCTCTGGAGATCAATGAGCTCAGGTATCCGCGGCCGAGCAGAGAGGAGAGGGGGGGCGAGACCAGAAAACGACTGGAGGGAGAACCAGAGAGCGTTGAAAGAGCGTGTAACGTGTGGGAGAGTGCACGAGAGTCATGTCAGGCTCAGCAGCCATCTCGCAGCCGCACACACTCGTAGCTGAGCTGAAATGGACTCACGCTCTAACACACACTCTGCTCCATTAGCTACACGACCTCCCCCGCCGCCCACCTACATATGTCAGCGTGTCCTTAACCCTGTTATGAGGTCGTGACCTGCTCTGAGATCACCTGACACGTGTTGTTAGGACACGTCCATCAGCCTCATCACCATGTCTCCTGAGGAGCCTGCTTAATGGCGAGGGGGCGTGGCCTGAATGCTCAGAAGACCCTCAGCGGGCAGATGTTGATTTTTCGCCTGGCAGCTGGGTCTGATGGCCGGAGATGCTGGTTATGTGATCATTTGTTTTGGTCACTTTACTGAAATGGTGTGTTTTTAGGGTTTTATTTTGCTTTTTGGGAGAACGTCTGACATATGGAGGCAGCAATGAGCTGCCATGTCTGACAAAACGATGTCTTCATCAGCTGACGTCAGTTTTAATGTGTGAGGACAAATCCTCTGCTTTCAGAGCTCCTAGTTTCAGTCCAGTGTTGCCGTTAACACGACGTCTGTCGGCAGAAGAGTACAGGAAACTTCACTGAGACCGAGTCTGCTCTGTAACGTGTGTGTGTGTGTGTGTGTGTGTGTGTGTGTGTGTGATCTGTCCGCAGCACTCTAAGGTTGGACGAGTAATTGTGTTTCAGCCAGAATAACAACTTTTAAACGTTACTACTAGGATTATGTTTCATTTTCCTGTCAACACGGTGCCTGATCCAGGTTCTAAACCTGCAGCACGAGTTTATAAATCCCCTCCTGTCGTCTTTTCTGTGCGAAGTCATCTAAAGGTCATGTGATCGCTTCACTCAGCACCTGGATAACTCTGTATAACTTGGCAACCAAACTCAAAACTTTGGAGGAATTTAGATAATATTTTCAGGAACTTCCAGAAATGAAACAAGGATCAAGTGTTTAGATTTAGATTTTTAATTTTTTTAAAGGAATCTTTGCGATGGGGAGATGTGATGAACTTTCCCATCAGAGCTTCTAACTCAAAAATAATGCCCGCAGTCATCAGGGGAAAGAAGAGTTGTCATCAGATCAATTGGTTTCAAATAAATCTTAACATGAATAAGTGAACTAAACAAAGATTTTTGCTTAAAACTCATCAGAAATTATTCTTGCTTGATAAATGAGGACCCAGGTGGTTGTATTGGTCATTTATTAGGAAATGACTGTGTGACGTCTGTCAGGATCAGAACCAGAATATTGGATCAGAGCCACAAATAGACCCAGATTCTGATGTTACGTGTTAAATCTCCCGCTGAACACCGCATGTGCAGGATGTCGGTATTTCAGATTAATCCACGCGTACACGGGATGTGTTTGTTTAGAAAAGGTACAGCAGCTACAATGCTCATGTCATGGTGTGTGTGTGTGTGTGTAGATGTTGAGTTGTAAAAGTAAAAAAAATATAAAAATCACCTTTTAGCCTCATCTGATGAAACCAGAGGGAACATTTCACTTCTCTCAGTTCAAATTTCCTGAAGTTCCCTGAACACCTCTCAGACAGCCACTGAAGCTGTGGAAGCAGCTTTCCTCCAGAGTGTTCATTATACTGACTCGAAACTTGGTATTGATCTTTATTGAGCTGCCACACACACACACACACACACACACAGTCAGATGTAATTGCTGCTGTCCGGATGAAGTGTTTTCCAGTTTTTTCTTCCGGACCAGACAGAATCCTGGTTCTGGTTGGATGCGAGTGGGTGGAAAGTTTCCGGGCTTTTCATTGACTGATCAGTTATTTAAGATGTGCCAGAGCTATTTATATGGTTGCCATGGCATCCCACTTACCGGGGAGCAGGTGAGGCGTGAAGCAATTCCAGCAGCTTGATGGTACTGGACGGACCTGGAGAAGCTGGACTCAGTAACATCTCGCCTCTCCTTCATGGAGGCTGTAGGCTCTGGAAACCACTAGGAAGACAGTGTGGAAATATCAGGGACTGATGGAGGGGGCGTGTTGCCATAGCAACCACTCTAGCTTTCTTTTGACAAATCTTTCTGAATGCATCTGCTTCAGTTTGACAAAAGTCTGCTGGTTTTAGTGGTGATGGAAGTCTGGACTCTTGTTGGTTCTGAGTCCCAGTCAGAGAAAACCAACCTG
Source organism: Telmatherina bonti (assembly GCF_933228915.1). NCBI lineage: Eukaryota > Metazoa > Chordata > Actinopteri > Atheriniformes > Telmatherinidae > Telmatherina > Telmatherina bonti. Next base: position 7,103,467 of record NC_136627.1, on the reverse strand, counting down.
ATCATGGTCACATGGTCCAGTATTAACACTAATGTTCACAGCCGGAGACATTGTCACATGAGCTTTTTTTCTGTCCCATCAGCGATCAGTCTGACACAGAGAACATCATACACTCCCCATGCTGCAGCAGGGAGCTTCTGGTTCAAACCTGTGTTTAGTTGGGAGCAACAGATGGAGAAGTAATTGCTGATAATGAACGTGGGTGAACAAATAACAATGAAAAGCAGCGCAGCATCACCCACACTGTACGACTGACTCAGTCTGTGATGGGAACGCCAAACCTGATCTGGTCAAATCAAATCCTGTGAAAACGAAAGCAGCAATAATGGGAAGCAAAACCCAGAACCAGGAGTTTTGGATCTTGCTGGGAATGTGTGAGCTCAGGTTGCATCACATCGAGTCTCTTTTCATGTTCTAAAAGTCTCAACACGTGTGAACGAATCACCTGGGATGCATGTGCGGGACTGCATTTCCACACGGATCTGTTTCCTGGTGCTCGAGGAGTTTTGACTCTTCACGCTTCCGGGAGCCTGACAGCTTTGCGCTTACATGGTGCATTTAAGTGCTGGTGGAAAGCTGGGTCATCTGGATCATCTCCAGTTATTTGGAAATGGGGGGGGAAGTGCTTTCTATGACAGATTAGTTTGCCTGTGAAGAAGGAGGGAACGAGACAGAAGTTCTTCTGTTCTGCTGTCCGACTTTGAAATTAATCATGAAGGTCCTGCTGGTTTCCATGGAGATGAAGGAGGTTTTATAGTGAAGGATTCTCTCTTCCTATCATAAACTATCTTGGGTTTCCCTTCATGGTGTTTCTCGGGTGATTTTTATTAAGTAATGTTTCTCTGAGAGCGCTTGTGCAAAGCCCCAGGATGTACCGCGGGTCTTCGTCTGTGACGGTTGGATTTATAAATAAAAGTTTTGGGGTTTTTTTTATCCAGAAAAACTTTTGCTTATAGATCCAACCCAGTCGAAGACCAGCGGTACATCCTGGTTGTTTCGGGGAAACTTTACAATTCTGCGGTCTAGCCCTGTATTCTCCCAACTCTGACCATTGATAAAGGTGTCCATCATCATCAGCTTCCTGAGATATTTACTGGGGTAACACCTCCATTAAAACACCTCTGAAACTACTGAGGTTCACTATTATCTTCTTCTGTCTACATTTCTTTCATCCATATTACTTTATTAATTCCTACATGAACTGGGCTTCTGGTTTCCGTTTAGGACGACATAACCGTTTGTTTTCTACTGTGTTCCAGGTGAATTTCAGCTGACATATATATAAATCAACCTTTATTTCTAAAGCACTTTTCATAAAAGGAAACAGCACAACGTGCTTTACTTTAAAAGGACAAAAAAACCCAAAAAACGATTACCTTAACATCCTCCTAAATCAAGAGTCCATTACACCCTTATATACATATTAAACATTTACATATCTGTAGAAATCTCACATGCCACAGCTTTCTTTTGAGACTTAGATTTTATACAAACATGAGAAGATTCTAGGTTCGACTCCTGGCTGGCTCTCCAATCTGTTGTGGATGAATTCTATTCTATTGACGCTACAGAGACGAGGCGGCAGCAGCTGATGGTGGCAGGAAGAGACTGCATTTATTACATACTAACACAGCTTCAGCGGTACAAGGGGAAGGCCTTCTTCAGGAGAAAGCCAGTCACTTATATCAGGCTCATCCCTAGAGCGATTCTTCTTTACATGGGAAGGCATGTCACAAGTTGTTAATTATACACTGTCCACTAGTGTTGATATAGTTGCTATGTTACTCCAACAGATATTGTTTACCTGGTGCAGAAGTTGACCTTGATCAAATCTAACTTCCACAGTAGCTGTGAAGATCCACCTCATTTACTTTGAGTTTGTTATTTTGGATGGGAGACCCGGGGACGTGGAGGTTAATCCGCTTTGACCTTTCTCCTTTCTCCCTTCCAGATTCCACTTTCTTCCCCGGTCGCTGCGCCGAGATCTTTGTCAGTGAAAAGAGCGTCGGGCGTCTTGGAGTTCTCCACCCGGATGTCATCCAGCGCTTCGAGCTCACCATGCCCTGCTCCGCCCTGGAGATGGACATCGAGCCCTTCCTGTGATTTCCCCTTTCTAAGCTCTTCCACGGCAGGCTAACTTAGAGATGGCGATGCATACGGAGTGAATGATGAAGATGTGTGTGTCAGAATGTGGAGGTTGTGTCTGTAACCAGGACGGGAGAATTAAAAGCTGAAGATGAACTCTGTGTGAGCATGCCTGGTCTTGCTTCTCGCTGACTCATTACCTGTTGCTTTGACTCTTCCAGCGGCCACACTGCTGAAAGCCTCCTCACACACGATGTTCCCATGCAGGAAGTCATCACGCACAAGTTTCCCACGCAGGCCCCGCCCCCACACCTCACAACAACTGTGTTCGGCGACATGAACACACACGCAGGCCTCAAAGCTCTTGATGCTTTCCTGGCAGACAGGAGCTACATAGAAGGCTTTGTGGCATCCCAAGCCGACACCGCCATGTTTGACGCCATCCCATCTCCTCCCCCGCAAACCTTCTGCCATGTCCGACGCTGGTACAACCACATCCAGTCCTTCCAGCTGGAGCGAGCTCATCTCCCATTGGCCGGCCGTCAGTTTGTACTCCCCCTCACTCCGCCCACTTCCACCAACAACACCAGCGATGACGACATCGACCTTTTTGGCTCCGACGACGACGAGGCTGAGAGCGCGGAGGCGGCAAGAATCAAGGAGCAGCGCCTCGCTGAATACGCCGCCAAGAAATCCAAGAAACCGGCACTCGTGGCCAAGTCCTCCATCCTCCTGGACGTGAAGCCCTGGGACGATGAGACGGACATGGCGACGCTGGAGGAGTGTGTCCGCAGCGTGAGCATGGACGGGCTGCTGTGGGGGCAGTCCAAGCTGGTCCCGGTGGGCTATGGCATCAAGAAGCTGCAGATTGGATGTGTGGTTGAGGATGATAAGGTGGGGACGGATCAGCTGGAGGAAGCCATCACTGCCTTTGAGGAGTGTGTTCAGTCTGTGGACGTCGCTGCCTTCAACAAGATCTGATGTTTGGAACGGTTTTCTCTCAGACTCGGGTGCTTCATGTCGGAAAGACTCCTCATCCTCTCATACAAACCATCCTTTAAATAAAGCCCTTCTAACTTATGACCGTTACGCTTTCTTTAGACTTTTTATCAGCAGGAAACACACACACACACACCACCGTGTCTCTGGTGGAGCTTTCAGTGGGCTGAAATCTAAATGTCAGATGGAAGTAAAAGGTGTCTGACGGGTGTGCTGGCATTCCTCCTAACCCAAATTGGAACCGGTTAAACTCCAGCTCCACCCTGAAAGCACACTAATCTGCAGCAACCTGCAGAGGAACCACGCTGGGAAGATAAAGGGTTAGTTAAACTGGTTTTTGTCTGATTTCTGAAGGTGGAGTGGGAAATTAGACAGCTCTAATCTTTTGCATGAAAGTCTAAATGATTATGAGACAACAGGAATATAAGCTTTATTGCTCAGATCAGTCGGGTCAGTCACAGACTCAGTGAATCATTCCCTCTGAGGACTCTCACTTTACACTCTTTACATATTACAAAAGGATCATTTTACACTTTGTTCAGCTATTTACACACCGGTCAAAGCAGCCCCAGTAAAACAAACATTCTGTCAACTAGTATAGAATTAACGAGTCCTACGGCTGTGTATGTGGTGAACTTGTACGGCACTTCGATCTCCTTCCTCCTCCTCGCGTTCTCGTCAGATTTTGGTATTCCATACCACAAATATAACAAATGCAGACTCAGTTTTTTCACAATCAGCCGAGTTCCCACCAACGACACGATTCCCACCAGGCAGCGAGCTGCCCCTCGTGCTGCTGACAGAGCTGTCAAGGTGGGAAGGGGAACCGGTAATGTCCCCTGGGGCTCAAAGGTCTGTCCCAGCTGCTTGTTCAGCCAGTAGCCCACCGAGCTGCCTGCACATGCTCCCAGGATGGTGGTGGTATCGCCCCTGGTGGGGCTGTAATGGTCCAAATCTGGGTATGTGTAGCTGAGGAAGAAGAGCAGCGGCAAAGCCACGACGGGGGAAATCCAGCTGGTGAGCTGGAGGTGGTCGAAGGTTTCCCAGTAAGGGTAGGTGAGCACGATGAGGACGGCCGAGATGAGAATGCCACAGACCACATCCTGGAAGCAGAACCATGTTGTTAAGGCCTTAAAAGTCTTACACCTGCACCCACAATCAGAAAACCACTTCTTTACGTTATAAACTGATCAATGAGTAAATAATTCCATCAGAAATAAAGAGTGAACAGCTGTTTTGGTTTCAGAAGCCAGAAAACTGTCAGGACATTTCAACAGAGGAGCCTCGGCACAGAAATGATGCATTTACGGCCTAATCACATGTAAAACCCGTGTGAGGCAACAACACAGGAGACACAGAGAACACTGCTGCTCGGTTGGTCAAAGGAAAACTGTATATATATATATATATATATATAT